>NW_028319459.1:50000-117500 GCF_062004578.1 Staurois parvus
CTACCTATTCTTCTTCATATACAAGGAAATGGTCTGATTTCTATAGGCTTCTATTTGTGTTTTTATAAACTGGTTAACATTGCAGTTTGAGCTATTAAATACAGCAAGGCTTGGGGAAAGTAAAGCTAGCAGTAACATAATTACATTTTATCGGCTGCATAGGAACAAATGTTTATGCACAGGATTCTGGCTATTAATGTAACTGATGAAAATTAGTCTTTTTATACATGCTTACTGGAATTTGTTAATGAATATAATGGTAATAACTTGGCCATTGCTGTAAAGAAGATAGGAAAAATTGAAAGTGTAGTTCCAAGAATACAGATCTACACTTGGTCAAAGATTACTTGTACGGGTCATGGGACACCAATGTAACAAGTCGCTAACTGTATATGGCTTGCCCGTCTCTCTTATGTATGCCTTTTTTAGATGTATACTGTATGTATGTCATGTATAATATATATTTTGTTCTAAATGTTCTCCTATAGTATACCACGGCATAGTGGTGTTGCATAGTAAGGTTTGCTGTCTATAAAATAAAAAGATAGCGAGCGCTTAATGATTAAAAACAATACAAAAGCTGCTAACATTAAAGGAAAACCTCTAAAACCCCCAGACAAATATGTACTCAAAAATGCAGCGCTAGAATAAATGTGAAAAATAAGTGATGATTGCGCAGAATTGATGCGCTATTTTGTGATAACAGTGGTGTCTTATTGAAGACAGCAAATATCATAAAGTGAAAATCCTATCATATAGGTGCATTCAGGTCATACACAAAAAAAAAAAAAATAAAAGTCCATAAATATGTTCAAAATCATTGCGTCAGCTTTTTCAAACCAGGAAGATACTGAACATTTTCTTAAACTTCCATCGTACAATCATATGAGCACATAACTTCCGTGATTAGAAAGTAAAGGGGGTGTGCTTTCACTCACCGGGCGTAAAATGATTTTACGCATGTAGTAAAAGGGACACTGATGGTCAGCTGGAACCTGGTAGGGATGAGGCACTCCGATGGCACTTGGTATACCCAGGAACAATCCTCCAGACCACTCAATGGACCCTCATCAATGGTGGAAACAGCTTACGGGTTTAAATCACACCTGGCAATAGGTGCGTTCAGCAACAATGGGAGATCCACCTTGAAGTAGCTCAAAACAAAGCCATCAGGACAAATAGCTGATATAATGTAGTAATTCAGCTGAATGATGGTAGTCACATATTAAAGTAGCAGGAGTAATGACAGGTGTGTAGCAACAGGTGGCAATAGCTCCAAGCAGTGAATGCAAGTAGCATAAGTTCATGTGTAATAATCAGCTAATAGTTGTATCTGATATGCCCAAAATAACATCTCATGCATGCAGATGAAATCATGAATCAAAATGGCTGCTGGTCAAGCATGTGGCTGCAGCAGGTAGTGGTGGCGTCGGCAAGGCAGGCTTGTCCCCTGAGCGTTTCGTGTAATGGCATGTTGTCAAAGGCCATTGCATGAAACGCGTTAGGGGACCAGCCTGCCTTGCCAATGCCACCACTACCTGCTGCAGCCACATGCTTGACCAGCAGCCATTTTGATTCATGATTTCATCTGCATGCATGAGATGTTATTTTGGGCATATCAGATACAACTATTAGCTGATTATTACACATGAACTTATGCTACATGAATTCAAGGATGAGGGTCATACTTAACACCCTGTAGTGATTTACATAGCAGTAATGTTTTAATGCACAGAGAGGTGGATTTACAAAAAAGCAAAGTGAATTTCCTCTTAGCTATATGAATGGGCTAAGTCTCTGCTGACTTCAATAATCGTGTGTGTGTGCGTGTGTGTGTGTGTGTGTGCGTGTGTGTGTGTGTGTGTGTGTGTGTGTGTGTGAATATGCTCTACTCATTTGGTGAATAAACCTCAATGTGTCCCTAACCATATTTCAGTTGTGCCTGATGTGGACTGCTAAAGATACATGTCATCCTTTCCTTTTGTGCTCAGATTATTACATATTTGTAAGACCATTCACTTTTATAAAGTCCCAAGTATTGCTGCTCCATTATTGTTTTGGCATAGCTATTTCCCACTGACTTGGGTTGATCCCCAGCCATGCTGCTGACTGAGAAGGGAGATGCTGAGCAAACTGTTGGCGTTCTATAAATCCTGTTTTATAATAATCGTTAAAGTGCTGAAAATCTCCTCCACAATAGCAGTACTATATAAATGTGTATAACCTGATTGGAGAATTTCAGGTGCTCCTCCGGGATTATGGATTGGTGACTCCAGAAGTAATCCCTCTGTGTAGCCCAAGAGGATGTGACTGGGTTCCTAGTCACTGGAGAGCTTTGGCATACATTTTCCAAAAGGTGCAGATATGTGCCATCTTTCTTGGTCTGACATTAACCCATAGATGGAGGTAATCACTTTTGAATATCTCACTACCTACTGGCCCCTGGTAGTAGCTATTCTCCCTCTGGCGTGACCATGTACAAAGTGCCCTATCTATTGGACACGTGTGAGTGCAACTGCATCTCTTGTTTCACTTTTTATAAAGTGATTTTATTGGGATAGATCAATGTGCTTCCCCCTGTCCTTTTTTTATTTTTTAAGCTTTGACATATGCTTGTATTTTTACCTCGGAAGCTAAGAGTGATTTGGGTAAATATTTCTAAGGACAATTTTTAACGACACTAAGCTGGAGGTGTGTGGTGGTTTTTTTTTTTGTTCTCCCCCTTTTTAGACTCCTAGATCAGTTTTGTAATTTTCGTTTTTAAATTTGATGTGTGACCTTGGTATGTGGCACAGGGGCTCTATCTATAACTTTAAAGAACGAGAGTCAAACTACTTATCTTTTATAGCATTTATAAAAATCCTTTTGAATATAAGGTTTTGTTGTAATTATAGTCCTTTTTTGGATGAGATGTAATAAAGCATTGTATACGTTAAACCATACTTACTCTAAAATATAGGCTTTCAAAGTAGACTAATCTATGTGGGTTTATGCATAGTACATTTTAAGTGGACATTCCCTAAAATACTTTTGGGTATACCCTTGATACTTTGCTTACTATATACCTACTACATTAAACCAGTTATAAATTATTCCCACCACACAATGCAAATTAGGTGTAACATGTATTTCAGGTCAAACTGTTTATGTGCCTCCAAATAGTGGTGGTCTTGAAGAGTTGCTTCAAGCAAAACCTTTTTGTCTTTTAATTTTGGAAAAGTCAAGAAGTGAAAGAGCCTCTCCCAATTCTGACTGCTGTTTTGATCCTTATTTTGGAAGGTTCAATTCCTTTCCCAGTCTGAAAGTTGTAGCCCAGACAGCAAGTGAGGTAAAATCTTTAACGGGAGCACAGACAGCAATAAAAAGCTGACAGAACTTCTAGCTTTGCCATAACCTACTGAAAGTTTGTTTATTTTTTTTTTTGTGATCTATGTCCTTCCTAGAGACTTATCAAATGCCTGATGAAAGGTAGTCACTGAGACTGTGGAAAACCTCACCAACTGATAGACTGAAAGCAGCAAGTCTAACCAGCTCTATTCCAAGGGCTTGTTCACACTTGACTTTATTTCTAACTCTTGCCAAATGTCCCTATAGCGTTTGACAAGCGTTAGGCATTTGCAAAGCGTTTTTAACGCTCCGCAAACGCTCCCAAAACGCCCTATGCGCGGTTGATAGGCGTTTTCTAAGCGTTAAAACCGCAAACTCCTATAATGAAGTTTAAATGGTATTAACGCTCCGCAAACGCCTGCCAGGCGTTTGCTGAGTGGCACCATAAACTTGAATGGGAGGCTTCAACTCCTCCTGACTTGACCAGAGGCGTCAGTTTTGCTGTGATGCGACGCTAACGCTTCCGTGTGAACAGCACAGTGTGCTGCCATGTGCAGAATTTTCAGAGACGTTTTGAGAAGCGCTGACGCCTGCTGACAAAGCTAGTGTGAATGTAGCCTAAAATTGGAAAAAAGTGTTGGCTTAACATGCTATATTAGAAAGGGTTTAATTGAAAAAAAGTTGTATTTAAGGAAAAAAGGTGGTGTGTGTGCATCCCACAAGAGTTTGTAGGTTTGGAGATGCTGTGACCAGTCGTCTACCCATTACAATTTGGCTCTTGTCAAAGTCACTCAAATCCTTATGCAATGCTATTTTATGCGCTTTTTTTTTCTTTCTGCTTTTTCAGAGACATGTTCACTTGCTGCCTTTAGAGATCCCACTCTTTCAGATGCCTTTGTAAATTTCAAAATAATCTTTATTAATGATGAAAAGGGAAATGTGGCGCTGCTACCTAAGAAAAACTAAACCTGTAAAAAATAAACTTATAAACGAATGTAAATGTCCACAATAAAATGAATACACAAATCAAGTGATATTATAGTGCATGTGCTAGATGCCAACTTATAGAAGTGAAAAAAGGAACATCTATAAGCTGATAATTATGCCTAAACACAGTGTATGTGCATACACAACACTCACACCAATCTGGACTGATTGTCCAATTAACACATAATTGTGAGTAGCCTAATGATAGGACTACTATAGGTGCTCCAAATTTCTCAAAAAAAAAGTGTGTACATACATACATACATACATACATACATACATACTTTTTTTTTTTTTTTTTTTTTGAGAAATTTGGAGCACCTATAGTAGTCCTTTCATTAGACTACTCACGGTTATAATTGGACAATCAGTCCAGATTGGTGTGAGTGTTGTGTGGTTTGTTTATGCACATACACTGTGTTTAGGCATAATTATCAGCTTTTTAGATGTTCCATTTTTTTACTTCTATAGTTTGCATCTAGCACATGCTCTATAATATCACTTGATTTGTGTATTCATTTTATTTGTTTCATTGTGGATGTTTACATGCGTTTTTATAAGTTTTATTTTTTACAGGTTTTAGGTTTTTTTTTTTTTAGGTAGCAGCGCCACATTTCATTTTTCATTTGTTTGATTTATCATCTGGTATATGATTGGATGTTGGCAGCTTCATTTGATCTTCTTAGTATAGGCTTAGTAGTGCAGGAGGTTTACACTTTTTTTATTTTTTTATTTATTTTTTTTTATTTGCAATCTTTTTTTGTTTTTTGTTTTTACATTCTTTTATTTGTAACTTTACTCTTACTGACCATTTAAGTAAAAAATGGTAAACCAATTATTTGCAGTTCATTTTGCATACTAGGTTAGTCTTCCCTTTCTCTGTTCTGAAAAAAACGTACAACCTTTGCGTTGTACATAGTTCACATGGAGGTGATGGTGGGTTTTTTTTTTTTTTTTTTTTTTGCCAACAGAACAAAACCTTTAAAGAGCCTGCTGTTAGAATGTTATGTTAATAGAAGTGCTTATTTTAATAAGGACCAGGTGGAGAAAATGGTGACCCGATCACGTTTTTCAATTAAAGCTAGCTGAAATACTTGTTTTCAGTACCAAATTTCCTTGTTACCATAACAATCCAATCACAGAGGAGTCTGTGCCCAGACTAAAATAAATAACTGTTCCACTTACTCAGATACTACCTAACTGACCTTTCTACTGTTTAATTTCAATAAAAAAAAACAGGACTGATCTTTCACTGGTTCTCTGCCTTTCCACACCATAAAGGATTAACAAATTTACAGTGGTTGTAAAGGCTTAAGGTTTTATTACCATCGTGCATTCTATACATGAAGGTAAAAAAACCTGTGTGCAGCAGACCCCCACAACTACCCCAGCCCCCCCACCCAATACCTACATGAGCTCCATCTTGATTCAGCAATACGCACAAGAGCCTCAGCTGTCCCAGGTCTCTCCTTTCCCATTGGTTCCTGCTACTGTCCATTTCAGTCAGTGAGCCAATGAGGAGAGAGCATGGGGCTGGGCTAAGCCACATTTGTCTGAATGGACACCCAGAGCAGCGGCTCAGGAGCCTGCTTTTCAAGCTGCTTGCTGTGGGGTCACTTGTCAGGAGTGGGGGGACTATCAGGGGACCAGAAAAGAGGGGTATTGGGGCTGCTCTGTTCAAACCCATTACAAACAGCAGGTAAGTATGACACTTTATTTAAAAAATGCCTTTACAACCACTTTAAAGGATAACTCCACTGCTGTGGGTTAACAAAAAGCAAATAAAAAAAAAAAAGCACGCATATACAATTGCTACACAAGCCTTGTTGAACGTAATTAAGAACAACCTTTCCTGTTCAATCTGCAATGCTGGTATTTAATGCAATATGGCAGTCTAGAGGTGTTCTGTTGGTGCTACAGAACAGCCCCAGAAATTTAATTTCCTGCTTGTGTGATTGGCACACTGATTTTCCCAAAAGTCTGCACAAAGACAGTCAGTCAGTTTTTAGACTACCTCCAACAAAATGTAATTTTTGGTGCGATACTCCCAATAGGGTAATCAAAAGGGATGCAGACCCTGCATTTTCCTCATTAAAGCACTGCAAGTGTATCCGCTAATTTAATCATGAAAACATCACTCCCATTCAGGTTACCTCTGCAGACAACAAACTGCTTTTTTCTTCAGGACAGAAAGGGGTAGGAATTTGTTAAAATCCTTGCAATGTACTGCACATAAATCACCCGGAGGGGATTTTTTGTTTTGTTTTTCTCAACAAAAGTGGGGTAACTCTTTTAAAGTCCATTTCAACTCTTGTGATTTATTTTCTTGCAATGTAGCCAGACCATATGTACAGTAACACGTTTGCTGATCTTAACTTTTTTTTTTTACACTAAGTACTGCAACCAGTATACCAGTAACTTGTAAGATATGATTTGCTGCTTCATATACAAAGCATCGGCTCTCCAATGGAACACTCTGCTTAATGTGTCTTGTAAGGAAAAAATAGCTGGGATAGGTTTGCAATACGATATTATTTATGGCCATAGATAAAGTGCACCTGTGTGTGTCTGCTCTGTGCAATGGTACACACACTTGTTCATAAAGAGTGTGAGCATGGACTACTGAATTGTTTTAGAAATGTCTTCCTACTCAGCAATCCTTAACGCCATTGTTTTTCAAATTTGCCGATGGCAAGTATAGGCTTCATCTAGTTATAAAACGCATCATGGAAAATGGAGACCTTTTTTTTTACTTTTTTTTTTTTTTTTTTTTTTTTTTTTTTTTTAAAACCTGTAATTCGAGCAGTGATCATGAAAAATGGTTATGCTTTTGTGCTATTTGTGTTTAGTAAAATATGGAAGAATAATTTTTCATGCACAAAAGACACTTTTTTTTTTTTTTTTTTTTTTTCCTGGCATTTGGTTTAAAAAAATAAATGTAAAAAAAGGTAAAACATAGAATATTTAAAGAATGGGATCAAAAAAAAGATAGGCCTTATAACTACTTCTATACTACAGTAGTTTTTTACCCACTAGTAAGCAACACAGTAGTGTGCAGGTAAGAATTTAGAAAATGTTAATGTGTATTACTAGTTCCTTTCATGTATAAGAGTGGAGATTGTTTTACGCATGCTGCTGCACATCACTAGATTATTTTAGTACGGCAGACTGCATTTTGCAGTCCATTCATAAAATGCAGGCTGTGGTGTGGCCCTTGCAGTACGTCATGGAGTTCTGCTTTACACAGTGAGAGTACTTTATGGATTTAAAAGGCCTGTCACATGACTTTGACAGGTGATGTGTCCAGGCTCTCCTGCCAGCTTTGTTTTCTGCATCCACTATAAAAGCCCCAAGCACATTTGCCAAGCAGTGTTATATCCTTGGTGAAATCCTAGTGATTTTGCAAATTAAATTACCTTAATGTAATAAAGTGAAAGCTAACCTTTTTATAGTGCTAATATTCAGATGCGTTCACACATATGCGGTAATTTTTTCTAGCATCTGGGAGTTCCAAAAACAAGGTAGCTCTGTTGTAAAAAAAAATAGCAGTCTTGGCCGGCTGTCTCCTGCACCTTGATTTTGTTTAGTAAGTTCACCCAACAGCAATTCAACAGCCAACGGCAAGAAGCAGAAGGTGGGAAAGGGCTAGACAAACCAATGATTTCATTTTGAAGTTGATAGCTTTTTATATGTGGAGAATGTTTAAGTGTTCATAGGGTACTTTCAACATTTTGCTGAATTGTAATGCAGAAATTGGAGGCTGAGCAATAGAAGGTCCATTCGCCATTTTAAATGTACTAAATGCCACTACAAGTTGGCTTTAAGGGCAGTATAAACATTGGCAAAAGGTAACCTGTGCCAAAGAAGAATCTTTATTTTAACATTTTTGAGCTCAAATAGTTCTCAGAAACTTCCTGTGTAAAATATCAATTCTTTCATTGGCACCTCAGGCTTGTTATGCTGTCCACATCAATAAAAAGTCACCTGGTCATGAACCTCAGTCTCAGTGTGTTCACTACCTAATTTCCTGCAATTTCCCCTTGAGACTGGGATATGAAATGGTCAAATTTCTCCTACACTCTTCTGTCAGTACCTGGGATCAACTAATTACAAAGAGACCCAACTAAAGCTGCTCTGGTCAACTGCATTTCTCATTTTATTATAGACCCTGAAAAAATGATCTAAGCTATGAACATCTCATGAGATCCAAACAAATCTAGAGCTGTTCAGAATATAGGAAATTTATTTCTTTTTAGAACGGCTCACTTTCTAACTGTCCATTTTGGTCAGTTCCTAATGCCCCTTATGTGTCCCTAAAACAGCCCAGTCACAGTAAAGAAGTGAAATCCATTTAAAGCAGACCCTGAAGTGAAGGAAAGGGCCTCCACTACCTAGTGGTGTATGCATGCCAGGTCAGTTCTGAGTCAGGGCCCAGAGTCCTCCAATGTTATACTATTATGACCGTAAGTTTGGAATTCCTGGTCAAGAGCCTGCCCCACCCACTCTTCCCTCCTAAACCTTGGTAATGGACCATCATTGTGATGAGTGGCCCCACTGGTGCTCATGGGGGATGACGTGCAGACTTTTGGCTCTTTATAGGTTTGAAGCAAATTTTGTGGGTTCAAGTTTATTGGTCCTGGCAAATTTATGGGCAGAATATGCGCAGAAGACTGTTTCTAAACTGTAATGTGCTGCATGTCCTTTCAGCTATGGCCATAATTTGAAGGCTATAAAAGGATGTTTGGTTAAGCTGGTCCCCTCACTGGGTTCACTAGTTTCCTAACTATTTTGGCAATCCGCCTCTTTGCTGGCTTAATTTTTTTTATATCTTCGAGAGGTCAGTGTTCAATTTTTTTGTTGTTGCTGCAAGACCAAATATATGGAGTTTTGATTCAGACGTGGTATTTTGGAGTTTTTTGATGGAAATTATTATTATTTTTTTTCGTTAGCTGGGTTTTTAAAAATGGAGTATTTGCTTGTTACTGACCATTTGTTCTAGGAACTTCCTTTTTGTTCACCACATACTGCTGCATCACTGCCTGAACCACTTCTCCTCATAGTACTCGCATTCACTGCATTTTCCTATCCCCATAAATAAAATAAAATGTAGGCATACATCCCATAGGTCTGTTGTCTCTAAAATTGTACTGTTGCTGGCAAATATTACACTATTGTATTTTTTAATGTCTCTTAAATCTTGTAGTAAAATGCCTGCCTGTACTCCCTTCTTTTTTTTTTTTTTTTTTTTTTTTTTTTTTTGTAATTTTTTTTTTTTGTTTTTGTCTCCAGTACGTTTTTGGCCTACTATTTCTGATTAAAACTGTCTTCTTCTGGCAAATTTCACATTGTTGTAGCCTTTGCAGTATCTTATTTCTTGTAGTAAACCCCAGGTTTGGCTTTGTCTCTAGTATATTTTAGTCTGTCTTGCTTTGTAAAATTGCCCTGCTAACTGCTATATTTACACTGCTGTATAATATGACACCCTATGTACAACTTCAGGGCATCCTCCAAGTTGTTCAGTGTTGCACCTGAGGATGCATATAAAAACCCTCTCTGCTGTATACTTACTCCAAAGGTTCTCAATAGGATTGAGGTCAGGGGAGGATGGAGGCCACACCGTGACTTTCTCTCCTTTTTATCCCCATAGCAGCCATTGATGCAGAGGTATTCTTTGCAGCATGAGATGGTGCATTGTCATGCATGAAGATGATTTTATTATGGAATGCATAGTTCTTCCTTCTGTACCAGGGAAGAAAGTGGTCAGTCATAAACTGCACATACTTTGCAGAGGTCATCTTTACACCTTCGGGGACCCTAAAGGGGCCGACCAGCTCTGTTCCCATGATTCCGGCCCAAAACATGACTCCACCACCGCCTTGCTGACATCACAGCCTTGTTGGAAAAGGGTGGCTGTCCACCAACCATCCACTACTCTATCCATCTGGACCATTCAGGGTTCCACGGCACTCATCAGTGAACAGGACTGTTTGAAAATTAGTCTTCATGTATTTTTCTGCCCAATGCAGCCGTTTCTGCTTGTGAGCTTTGGTTAGTGGTGGCCGAATAGAAGGTTTATGCACAGTTGCAAGACTCTGGAGGACTCTACACCTTGATGTCCATGGGACTCCAGAGGCACCAGCAGCTTCAAATATCTGTTTGCTGCTACGTAATGGTATTTTAGCAGCTGCTCTCTTGATCCGATGCATGGATCTGGCAGAAATCTTCCTCAATGTGCCTTTATCTGCACGAACCCATCTGTGCTCTGAATCGGCCACAAATCTCTTAATAGTGCGATGATCACGCTTAAGTTTTCGTGAAATATCTGTTTTTATACCTCATCCAAGGCATTGAACTATTTCACTCTTTTCGGCAGCAGAGAGATCCTTTTTCTTCCGCATATTGCTTGAAAATGGTGCTCTGCTTAATAATGTGGAACACCCTCCTTTTTAGTAGTTTTTTTTTTTTTTTCCTTTTAAATTGGGCTCACCGGCCAATCTAATTATCACAGGTGTCCCAGATTGTTTGTTTGTTTTCAGTGATCAAAAGAGCCCTGACACACAATGCCATCCATGCGTTAAACTGAAAAACAAAATATTTCATCTTTGTGACACTTAAATAGAATTTGCATAATAATTTGGAACGCGGTGTAGTTTGAAAATAGGAGAAAGCGTGGAAAAAAAGGAAGGGGGGGGGGGAGAGTGATAATTAACTGGAACAATGCGAAACCTGGAGATGGACTGGGTCAGACCTTTGTAGGGACAAGGGAGCCAAAATCAGAGGAATATCTAAAATGAGACCATACTGTCCACATGAGTTTGTATGACTCAGATTTATTCTAATCCCACGCCGTCATACCAAATAGTCAATCTTGTCCATTTGATCATTGATGAAGCCACGGCCTGTTGCCAATGTCTGGCTATCACAGAACGGGCGGCTGTGATAATATTATTATTAATAAATAATATTATCTTATGTTATGTCAAACAAGCAATATAAAGGCATGATATCACTCACTGCAGCAAAATTACCAAAATATTTACAGTATAAAGGCAGCTGTTAAACATATGGCTGATTTATAAGGTGGGGCAGTGGGAAGCCGCTTTTTTTTTTATTTTTTTTATTTTAATTCTGTAAGTATTTCCATTAGATTTTCGTCCTATAGCAGACAGAGAAAACTCTTCTAGGCTCCGTAGCAGTTGCACACATTGCAATCACATCTGCAAAAGAACTCTCAATGTTTGGAGTAGAACTTGCAGTCACAACATGTTCAGAACTGCTTTGCAATCTTTGATCGAGGACCTAAATTACATATAGCTTCCTAGCACATTTTATGATTTACCACCATCCTGGAGCTTTCCATTCATTTAAACCAGTTTCAGAATGTGCTTATTCATTTTTGTAGCAGAACTCCAGGCACAAAGCAATATACACATAAATGGAACAGGATTATTTTGCCTGTCCGATGATTTGCATTTATATCCATTCAGTTCTGTATGGCAGGGTAGGAGACCTGATTTTTCTCCACTGCATTTTAGTAACACTTGGAGTTCATTTAGCCTTCCACTGCCCTCCCTTAAGTTGCAAAGGCAGTGGATGGGATGTTCATATGCAACAGTTGCTGAACAGGATAATAAAGAAAATGGGAATGTGGCGCAAATGTTCCATCGCGTTTTTAAATGCCTCTGAAAAGCAATCTGAATGAGGGTCACTTTCCAGAGGCTTAGCTTACAGGTGAAACTCAAAAAATTAGAATATCGTGCAAAAGTTCATTTATTTCAGGAATGCAACTTAAAAGGTGAAACTAATATATGAGAGAGACTCATTACATGAAAAGCAAAATAGTTGAAGCCATGATTTGTTATAATTGTGGTGATTATGGCTTACAGCTCATGAAAACCCCAAATCCACAATCTCAGAAAATTTGAATATTGTGAAAGGGTGCAATATTCTAGGCTCAAAGTGTCCCACTCTAATCAGCTAATTAAGCCATAACATCATAACAAAGTGTTCTTGAGCCTTTAAATGGTCTCTCAGTCTGGTTCAGTAGGAATCACAATCAGACTGCTGACCTGCCAGTTTTGCAGAAAACCATCATTGACACTCTCCATAAGGAGGGAAAGCCTCAAAAGGTAATTGCAAAAGAAGTTGAATGTTCCCAAAGTGCTGTATCAAAGCACATTAATAGAAAGCTGTGTGGAAGAAAAAGGTGCACAAGCAGCAGGGATGACTGCAGCCTGTAGAGGATTGTCAGGAAAAGGCCATTCAAAAGTGTTGGGGACTTTCACAAGGAGTGGACTGAAGCTGGAATCGGTGCATCAAGAGCCACCACACACAGACGGATCCTGGGCATGGGCTTCAAATTTCGTATTCCTCGTGTCAAGCCGCTCCTGAACAACAAACAACGTCAGAAGCGTCTTACCTGGGCTAAAGAAAAACAGACCTGGTCTGTTTCTTAGTGGTCCAAAGTCCTCTTTTCTGATAGAGCAACTTTTTGCATCTCATTTGGAAACCAAGGACCCAGAGTATGGAGGAAGAATGGAGAGGCACACACTGCAAGATGCATGAAGTCCAGTGTGAAGTTTCCACAGTCTGTGTTGATTCGGGGAGCCATGTCATCTGCTAGTGTTTGGTCCACTGTGCTTCAATAAGTCCAGGGTCAATGCAGCCGTCTACCAGGAGATTTTGGAGCACTTCATGCTTCCTTCCGCAGATGAGCTTTATGGGGATGCTGACTTCATTTTCCAGCAGGACTTGGCACCTGCCCACACTGCCAAAAGCACCAAAACCTGGTTCAATGACCATGGGATTACTGTGCTTGATTGGCCAGCAAACTCTCCTGACCTGAACCCCATAGAGAATCTATGGGGCATTGCCAAGAGAAAGATGAGCGACATGAGACCGACCAATGCAGAAGAGCTGAAGGCTGCTATTGAAGCATCCTGGTCTTCCATAACACCTCAGCAGTGCCACAGGCTGATATCTTCCATGCCACGCCGCATTGAGGCAGTAATTGCTGCAAAAGGGGCCCAAACCAAGTACTGAGTACATATGCATGTTTATACTTTTCAGAGGTCTGATATTGTTCTATGTACAATCCTTGTTTTATTGATTTGCATGTAATATATTAATTTTCTGAGATTGTGGATTTGGGGTTTTCATGAGCTGTAAGCCATAATCATCACAATTATGACAAATCACGGCTTGAACTATCTTGCTTTGCATGTAATGAGTCTATCTCATATATTAGTTTCACCTTTAAGTTGCATTACTGAAATAAATAAACTTTTGCACGAAATTCTAATATTTCGAGTTTCGCCTGTAAATGCAAGTCTAAACTTGGCCTTGCAGGTCTCCACACCATCCAACCCAGGTGCTGGGCAGTGAAAGAAGGAGCAGACCAATAAGCTAAATTTCTTTGTCACTCTTCTCTATCGCTATCAGAATGTTCCTTGCACTGCAACACTCCTTGACCTGCTCTGATCCCCCCCCCCCTTCCAGTCTGAGCTGTGTTGTTCAGGGATTGCAAGTCAATAGGGGCACTTTTTATTAAAAAAAAATAACATTTAATAACTATCATTAATACAAAGCAGCATTCATTTGTGTATTTTATATTTGAAGGGTAAAAGGTTTAACAGACTAAGAAGAAACAAAAAAAAGTTTGGAAGTAATAGCTCTATTTTTATTTTTTTTTTCTCACATAGCTTAATGTGACTTATCTTAGAACGTGGACAAAAAAATATAGAAGGAAATTTTATCAGGGCAACACAGTGGCTAAATGGTTAGCACGTCCGCCTGGCATTACTAGGGTCATTGGTTCAAATCCCAACCATGGCACCACCTGCCTGGAATTTGCATGTTCTCCCTGTACCTGTGTGGGTTTTCCCTGGGTACTTCGGTTTCCTCCCACACTCTGGAGACATGCGAGTAGGTTAATTAGATCCTGTCTAAACTGGCCCTGGTATAAGTATGTATAAATGTAAGTTAGGAACGTTAGATTGTATGCCCTTTTGAGGGTTGGGGACTGATGTGAATGTATAATATATATGTAAAGCGCTGTTTAAAATGACGGCGCTATTTAAGTACCTGTAATAAATAATATCTTAGTGAGAAGAAGGTGTCTGCGCTCTGTATTCTTTATTTCAAAACCGCATATGCACAGGAATGTTGACACGTTTCACATAGTAAAGTGCTTGATCACATCAAGGAGTTGGGGTCTGTTCGCTGATTTAAAAAAAAACAAGACAAACAAGTACAAAAAATATAAAGGATAAATATCACAAAACAAAATATTTTGTTAAAAACCAATAAATCTTAGATCCATAAACTAAGTAAAAACAACCAGATGCATCTGTAATTAATACTAAATCGCCAGCCATGCAGGAGGAAGGAAAATCTGCTAGTCACTCATAAAAATGAATGACATCCCACTCAAAATTGAGACCCACGAGAAAGCGGGTTTGGAGATGGAAAATCCAAAAAAACTCTCCTGCACAGATTCCCTCCTCTTGGGAGTAGGTACCTTTTTCAAGTATTTAGACAAGAGGCTGCTGACAAATCTCCCACATGGCAGTCGTTGAAGTAGTGCGCCATATTAGTGGACTGGCACTTCTCAATGCTATAAAGCGGCTCCTGGAAAAGAGATCTCTAAGACGTCTGATCATCCTTCCCATATACTGGACCCAAAACACTCCACAAGTGATCAAATAAATTACGTCACAAGTATTGCAGTTGAAAAAATTTAATTTTAAAACATTTTCTTCCACTTGTAGAGAGGGGAAAAACCGCACGTACCCGCTGAAAGGAGAGAGACCTCTGTTGTTTACATTTCAGTCTCCTGTCAGCTGATCGCTGGGTCCCTGGAGAGGCTTCCTAAACAAATCCGTGATATCCTTGCCCAATTCACCAATCGGCTGAACGTCCAAAAAACAAATGTTTGTCCATATGACCGGTGAAACATAGATTCGTGTCATTTATCATTTGGAAAGCCAAGAACGGGATCCAAATCGCCAAAATTCTTGACAACGATCAGTCTATGTACTGCAAATTATATAATGTGTGATTTGTAAGGCTAGTTCCCACCAACCCATGTAAAGGTTGGCGAGTGAGGACGAAAACTTGGCTCCATCGCTGCACCGCATCTCTGGAGATAAAACTATCAAAAATAAAGAAATTCTGTGTTAAATACTTAGAGTGCTGTCTATATATTTTAGAAGCGCTTATCAAAAAATGAATGTATTGCTGTAAATAAAGACACTGCTCTGATTGCCCAAGTGGTGGGGTATACAGGAATATACACTGGCTACGTCACAGATTAATCCATGTATAGCCATCCTCCCAACATACTGTATATCCCTTTATAAAATGTAAAATATGATTAGTGTCCTTTTAAAGAAACCTGGGAGCTGGGTAACTATTGGTTGAAGGTGTTGGTCCAACCTCACTGGGGGAAATGATACTTGCAACAATAGGTCTACCATATAAAGGACTTAATCTTTTTATGAGTTTAAGGGAGATGATGGAATGTAAGATGTTCAGGAATCAAAATCTCACCCTCTTTAGTAGTGTACACACCCAGATTAACTCTCCTATTCATGAATCTAGCTAAAGTATTCCTAAATTTCTTGGTAGGGCCACCGCTATATTTAGTATAGGTAGTATTGTCCTCGAGTTGTCATTGCTTCCTGTCAATAGGCATCTGTATTCATAACCACAACTAAACCGTCCTTGTCAGAGTTGTGAATAGTGATGGATGAAATGCGCTCTAAGTTCTTAACTGTTATACTTAAGTAGGGGTTGTGTCAATTTGTCTCAGCTAGAAGGGGATTGGTTTTCCACCCTTTTTATCAGCGAGTAGACCCCTGACTCCTTGTTGTGATCAAGCACTTTACTGTGAGAAACATTTCTGTGTACTTGTGCTATTATCTTGTCAGTTTTTTTGCAATAAAGACATTTATTTGGCATCCTGCTTTGGAGCGAGGCCACCTTCTTCTTCTCTCTGGATGTTTGCAGTAGGTTGCCAGGCTAGAACCTGTTTGTGGCATTGGCTTTCTGTATTTAGCTGGAGCGGTGTCGCTCTTCACATTTGTAGAATATTTTATTATTGTAGTTAGGAATCCTTATGTTTTTGGAAAAATACTTTAAATCAATAACTTCATTTAAATATGAAGCGATCAGGAATATATAATTTTTTTTTTCTCTTCTTAAACACACTATGGGGTGGTTGTTGTTTTGTTGTTCCTCCAACAGTTTGCTCAGCTCTTTACAATATAAAGAGAGACAATATAGCAATGATACAGTTCGATACAAGAGGGTTAGGAGGGTCCTGCTCCATGGAGCCTACAATCTAAGAGGGAGGGGATGGCGGTACAAAAGGTAATAGTTGTGGGAGATGAACTGATAGCAGATGCTGTGATTAGTTGAAGGCAGGATAGGTTTTCAGAGATTCCCTAAAAATGGACAGAGTAGGAGATATTCAAATTGGGGTAGAGCATTCCAGAGGATGAGGGAGGCTCTAGAGAAGCTCTGGATATGAGCATGGGAGCAGGAGACAAGGGAACTAGAGAGCAGGAGGTCATAAAAGGAGCGGAGAGGACAGTTTGGGTGATATTTGGGGACAAGATTGGTGATATATTTTGGGTCACAGTTATAAATGGCTTTATGTTTTTAATTAATATTCTGAATTTTTTTTGTTGAGCAATAGGAAGCCACTGAAGGGATTGGCAGAAAGGGGTGGCAGACATGGAATGGTTGGTAAGGTGGATGAGTCTGGCAGCATCATTCGTGATGGACTGAAGAGGAGATAGCCTGCGATTTAGGTAGGCCAATGAGGATGGAGTTACAATAGTCAAGGCGAGAGATAACAAGGGAGGGAATAAGTTACTTAGTAGTTTCAGAGGTTAAGAATGGGCGTATCTTGGAGATGTTACAGAGGTGAAGTTTACAAGATTTGGACAGTGATTGGATTTGGGGCTGAAAGGACAGATGAAAGTCTAGGATTAAACTTCGTACCCTGGCATGAGGGGAGTGACTGATGGTTGTATTATTGATCTTGTTGGAGAAGTCAGGGGAGGGGGCACGGGCTTGAGGGAATATTATGAGCTCAGTGTTAGAAAGATTGAGTTTGAAAAAGTGGAGTAACATCCATGCCGATATGTCGCTTAGTAGGTTAGCAAGGCGAGAGGAGACTGAAGGGTGAGGAGTAGAAAGATTTGTGTATCATCAGCATAGAGATGGTACTTAAAGCCATGGGAGTTTTATCAAGTGACCAAGGGAGGAGGTGTAGATGGAGAATAGAAGGGGTCCAAGGACAGAACTTTGAGGGACCCCTACAGAAAGAAGTGGAGAGGAGGAGACAGTTGTTGTTTTTTTTTTTTTTTAATAGGTAACCCTGAAGGAGCAATAGGTAGGAAGAGAACCAGGAGAGAGCAGAGTCTGAGGCTGAGAGTGGAGTTTTATGAGGAGGAGGGGATGGTCAGCAGTACGAAAAGCCACAGAGAGGTCCAGTTAGTAAGAGTATGGAGTAGGGGCCATTGGTTTTAGCAGTTGGTAAATCATTGTACAAGAAGTGGTAAAAAGCGCCTTAGTAAAAGTCAACAAGCTACTATGCACAAGATAGGTACCAATGACCTATGGAATAGACAATATATGTTGAAGGTGCAGCGCTTATAAACAATATATATGCAAAAGTCCCTGGTGGATCAAATAATAAAGGATATGGGGTAGTCCCGTAAAACAAGTAAATATAAATAGTTGAGGTGACTTTGATATCCGTGTAGAGGTGGTAATGAAATGCGCACTCACCGGACGCGCATAATAAATGCGCCTTGTGTATAAATCATTAGTGAGTTTTAGTAGGGCAGTTTCAGTGGAGTGGGTGAAAGCTAGACTGTGTAAAGGGTCAAAAAGGTTGTTAGTGAGGTAGGAGCTCAGGCGATTGTAGACTAGGCATTCTAAGAGTTTAGATGTAAACAGGAGCAGGGAGATGGGTCTTGCATTCAGGTTGGTGGGGTCCAGTGAGGGCCTTTTAAGTAGGTGAGTGATCTGCGCATGCTTTAGCGAGGAGGGCAAAGTGCTAGAGAGGGAGAGATTGAAGATGTGAGTGAGGGAGCATAGGACAGAAGAAGAGGGTGACCGTGTTGATTTATTTAAAGGCAAAGAGACTGTTGACTTTGTAAGGGAAGTTGCACTTTGCAAAGAAAATTTCCCCAGAGCTTAGTGAATGTGATAAAGATCTGCTGACTCCTATCCAATCATGTGCAAACAAAATGCTGTTTTTTATTTTTCTTGTACATTATTCGGTATTCTTGGCAAAGTGAAACTTCACTACATTCGCTAAGCTTTAGGGAAAATTCCTTTGTACTGTATGTTTTCAATAACTGATGAAAATGAACAATAGACTGAATCTAAAATTGTTCATTTTTTAAATCCTACATATTTTTCTCTTGTACACTTATACACCCAGAACTGCAATACTTGTCCTGTTATAATATGACCCACTGAAAACAGAGGAAATCATATTTTTAATTTTTTTTTTTTTCTTTTTCTTCAGACAAGCTGTTGGTTTTAACTGTTGCAACACAAGAAACAGATGGCTTCCTTCGATTCATGCAATCTGCTAAGTACTTTAACTACAGTGTCAAGGTATGTATTTTCTATCGAATTTTACTTATGCCTGAACATATGAGTTCTCTAAAGGTTTTATACTGGAATCGCAAACATTACTCAGTATTCCATCTGCATGACTTCGTGTTTCCCAAGGTTTACTGATCTCCTAATAGTTTTTCAGAACCTACTGATGTAAGCACATTCTATTGCTATTTTAGATATAATTGCTCATATCCGCTATAAAGGCACCCATTACCTAATGTCAAGACAACTTTCCATATCTAATGCTGCCTTACCAATTTAAATAATTATACAGGATTTATATAGCACCAACATTTTGTACGCAGTTTACAAAGAAAAGGAGACTGTATAGTTGCAAGTCATTTACAAGAGGTTTTTGAGGGTCCTGATTACAAAAGCTTATGGGGAGGGGTAAGTGATACTAAAGGTAATAAATGTGAGGGATGAGTTGGCGCAGCAAGTGAGTAGATATTTGCTTTAGGAGTTTTCATCAGTGACCTAAAGCAATATAATGTTATAACAGGAAAGTACGGTATACTGTGTTACTTTAGATACTTTTAAAGAAGTATATTTACAGTGTGTTTGTTTTTAAAAATGAGTGAGCCAAGCTCTAAGGCAAATTCCCTTGCAATGTTCAACTTCCCTTGCAAAGTGAACAACCTATTTGCCTTCAGGAAAGTAGCCCTATATGTTTTTAGTAACTGATTATGATGCATCAGCAGTAAACATTGGCTATGTCGCTGAAGAAATGTCAGGCACCTTCAAATTATCCGCAGTCATGCTGATGTATATTTTTTTTAAGAGTTTTGGGTGCTCGTAAACCCCAGGTACTCATATATGCACATACCAGTTTTAACAAGGAGCAGGCACATTTCAAATCAATATGATGGGCAGCCTATTAACCATTTAGGAGGCATGGGAGGTACATTGTAAAAGGGATACGGCCAAAATAAATGTGTATTTTAAAGCAGCTTGGGTCTATGGGGTTGTCTGGGTCTTGTAGAGTTACATTTACAAAATGTGTATGCTATTGCTTCTCAGTTGCAAATAAGTTTATGCTGCTATATATTTGCTTTAAGCTGTGAAGCATGTATTTTGGCATTAAAAAGTAGCTGTGACACTTAAGCATGAAAAAACAAGCAATGGTAAACTTTTTTTGCTTAAGTTTCGTTCCTATGCCATGATCAAGTCATAATGGTATGTTTTATCTGCAGATGATGTTTTTGACTCCTAGTAAAGGGGTAGGATGTGGAAAGGGTGTCTTGACTCTTATAACCAGATGTAGTGAAGTTTTACACTGAGAAGAGTTTTTTAAAGGATAAGTTCACCTTTTGGAACATGTTACGTGTTCCACCCATATTTAGGGTTGAACATGTAACATATTCCAGTTTCTTCTGCCTTTCCTTCGATCTCCCTCCTCTCTGTGACAGCAGGCAGGGGATCTTCTACCCGAACACGGTGTCACAATTTAAAAACAGAGCGGTCTAGTGGGGCTCTGCCCATGCAGCCGCGTCATTCATTCATTTGTTCCTGTGAATGCCCACAAGTATTATCATCCATTGCAGCTGATGGCTTGTGTGACGGGAGTCACTTTGGGTGGGGGGCCCATGGAACCTAGCTCACTTTGGAGAGGTGGGGAGACCCCGGTCTCAGCTCCCCATATCCCTCTTATGTGTAAATTACCTTGTGCCTGTTAGGGGTACAGGGTGATCTGTCCTAATATTGTGTGGGCTTTGTCTCAGACTGTGTAGACATGTTTAGGAGTTAGGTGGGGTGGGAATTTTTGATTGTTTAATGTTATGTGGCTGCATCCCATTGTTCGATTTTGGCTTGGGAGCAAACTATTATGGGATGTATGTGTTTGTGTATTAGATTAGTGGGGGGGTGTCTCCAGCAGCCCTCCCTCCTAATGAGACTGTCTGCTGGTGTGAAGTTTGAATACCTGTGTCTTTTGTTACTAAATGTAGATTGCCCCGCCCTGTGTCAATATACAGGGAGGGGGGATTGTCCCCTGAGTGTATATATCTTGTATCTGTGTTCAAATAAAGTAATCTACCTCCTGGTTTACTTCAAGACTGGTGTCGTTTAGTCTTGTATGGTTGGCTGTGGTGTCTGTGGTCGGTGTTCGGACGGGGAAGCGGTATGCTAACGGAAATACTCAGGCACAGTCTGGGTCAGTTATGTTACAGCTTGTAGTTCTTAATGAACTGCAAGGGGATGGTGAGCGCTTTCGCAGTCCATTGATTCTTCCTTCCATTTAGTAACTGCCTGCCCATACACAGAATGGACAGACAGCTTACTGGGTGTCTGCAGGATACAGGCATTGCACCTGTGATCTGCTGATTTGTAGGTGCAATGTCTTACAGACTGCAATGTAAAAAAGTAATAAATGCATGTTGTTTTACCTGCAAAAAGCTGTGCATGCATTTTTTTTTTTTTTTTGTGTGTAAAAGGTGAACTTATCCTTCTTTTTAATTGGGTAATGCATTTCAAAACTGTGATTGCTTTGAAGAAAAAAAAAAACTATTGCCTTTACTGTTTTACCCAAAATTCTCAGAATCAAAATAATTTGTGGTTTATAGTATATGGCTCATTTGGTGAGCAACTATAATCTGTTTACATTTGGTAGTAAAAACTTGGTGTAACCAAGCACTTCTGAACTGGCGTTCTGATGGGTCTGGTACGCTATATGGCAAAACACGTGTGCACTGCTCCAGTGCTGATTGTATGCCAGGTTCGGCCTTTTTGGCTTAATAGGACAGTCAAAACCTTTGTGAGAAATGAAAACCGACTGCTAGAACTTCAAAAATATAGAGGGTGAGGTTGGGGGCGGGTGGTGCCCATGGTTCTTGATGGTGTGCCCCAACAAGTTCATATCGGTGTGATAGTTAAGTTTCCACAAACGTGTGTGTGTTATATTATTGGCAAATCTAAATGAACAGGCAAAAGTCAGTTTAATATCCTAAAGTACATAGTATATGTTAATTAGAGATTCCCTCTGATTCCTCCCGTATTGATCTGGATTGTAACTGTACGGTCTGCCCTTATGTTGTAAAGCACTGTTCAAAATGTTGGTGCTATATAAATCCTGTATAATTTAATAATAGTATTTTATAGATACATATACAAAAGTTCCTAAAGCTTATTAGAGAAGTCTGATAATATGCAGGCGATAATTTGGAGATTTTGTTTTTTTTTTTTTTAAACTTTTAATTGGTTCCCTAGTCAGGTTAACAATTCATTTCTTCCGGGGCTTAAAATACGTAGAGCATTTATTAAAGATGGGTTAAATTTTAATTGACCAGGGCTGTTTACTCATCTGAAAATGCTATTTGGATTGGACATGTAGCCTAAATAACGTCTGAAAACAATATCGTAATAATGTGTGCCAACAATGAGGATGAAGACACTGGGTCTTGTATGTTAGTGTGTCTATACTAAAAATTGTTGTGATCTCCCCACGACCAAAATGGATTTGTTTTTTATGGTACCCAGTGAAATCAGATGACAATCATTTTGCAATTTCCTGCACATGCTGCTAACTTCTATTGGGTGAAAAGAGTGATCAGAAGACCTGTTCAATCATTACTGTGCCCCCCCCCATCCCAGTAAAGCTGGTGATAGATGGATTGATATTTTTGTCTGGTTCGCCAGGGACTGGCCAAATTTTATTCCATTTATAGCCATTCCTGTTTGCAGAAGTTGATTGTTAGATTGACTTTTGTCGAACGGGAATATTGGAAACCTTTGTTCTTTGGCTGAAGCTGCTGATCAGTGCATCTCGATTAGCAGAGAGTCCCAGCAGGGGGATTTGTTAATTTTGTTTTGCTTAGCCCTCTGGCTGAAAAAAAAAAAAATCTTTGGCCAACCTAAGCCTCTCATTGTCTCTCTTCTTGGCTCCCTTTCCTTTCCTCCCCTGAAAAGCTTAAAGTCAATATGAATTGTAGCAATTAATACCTCATGTTTTCTTCCCTTTTGGTCTGAAAAATATACGATGCATGCAGAAAATCATTCTGCTGAAAATCTATTGAGCTTTCAACTTCACCCCAACCCCCCCCGGCCACACACATGCGCGGATTCAAATATGGAAGAATGGGAATGCATTCCAACTTGTTTTCATTAAAGTTTTTCTCTTCTGTAATGTAAAGTTTTAATTCTCTGCTACTAATTATTCTCCCCATAGGAAAAATAGAAATCAAACATAAAATATCTAATCTTGTGGCAGTGGAGCAAAAGTGATCAGCATGTAGTCAAATCAAGAAGCCATAATACAAGAATAATTTTGGAAAGCCATAAACTGCATTTTTTTGTTATTCATTGCCCACAATTCCACTTTTTTTTTTAGCCTACTTCCGAACACCAATACTTTATAGTCTGTTAGCCCTAGTGAAGCTTGGATATGCCTTTTTCTTTATGTATGTTTGAAACTTGGTTACAGGTATGAATTGTTTCTAATTATTCACAAAATATGTATGGCAGAACATAGAAAGTTCCTTGAAGAGTCTCCCTTTCAGAAAGTACAAAATAGACCAGAGTAAAAAATCACCTGGTTAATATCTGTAAACTGTACTTTTAAAATCTTGTTTATCGGTGAACATTTGCTTGAAAACACATATTCCATTAGCATAAACCTTTGTACTTCTTGATATGCCTCAGATATAACATTTAAGTACTGAAAATCCAAAATGTGTTTTTAATCGTGGCCTGGCCTTAAAACACCCTATGATCTTTATATTTTGAAAAAAATGATATCAACTTATACATGTGTTTTTGATCTTTTTCTAGGTTCTAGGCACAGGACTAGACTGGAAAGGAGGAGATGTAACAAATTCAATAGGAGGAGGCCAGAAAGTTCGTCTGTTAAAGGAGGCATTGGAAAACCTAAGTGACCAGAAGGACCTTATAGTTCTTTTTACAGACAGGTAACGTTTTTACATGTTTTAAATAAGTTTTATTTATGTACACTAAATTTGTATATATTAAATTGTATTCTTTTAAAGGGACAGTTCTTAAAATGTAGTGTGGTTTTTTTTTTTTTTTTTTTTTTTTTCTTTTGGCTGAGGGATGTACTTTTATATCTCTTAAATCTACAGTATCAGATAATGCAGTTGCCCGCTATATTCTGTTGAAAATAAACCAATGACACAAGTTTCTGCTTTCAAATAACGTATCTACTACAGTTGTTAAACTTTTTTCAGTAGTTTAATAACCCGGTATCCTGTTTTTATTTACCAGCGTATTTTTACCTTTTTTTTTGGAAGAAAGGAAAGATAATTTGTACAGGGGTTATATCTGTGTTCTCAGTGTGAAAAGGGGTATCCCCTTAACTTACTAACCACTGAGCAGTTGTGTGGTCCAATCATTATATTACAAACATCCAGGTTTTGATTTTTGTGTTTTTTTTTGTTTTTTTTTCAATATGACAAAGAGCTATAGTTACCTTGGTTTGTAAAGGTTTGTTGTCTTATTCATCTCTCTAGATGAGAACATCTGCCAACATATATCTAAATCAGTTGATAGTACTGAAGATTTCCCATCCAGTAACAGAAGGTATACCTGTGGTCATTTGACTACTCTGTAGAGAAAAAAAAAAAAAAATCCCAATGAAATTGAACAATACAGCATACCAATTCCTTCTAAACCAATTTTCACCAAGTACACAAAATGCTTTGGATAACTATTGTTGATTAGGTTTGCATGAGTGCTTGATGCTCACAAAAGCACAACATACGGCATTTTTGTGTTGATCACAAACAGCACTGTTAGGCCTAGTTTACGCTTGTGGTCAGGGCAGCTGTAAAAATCAATGATTGAGCAATGTTTTTCTGCATGGAGAATGTATCCCATTCATCTTTATATGGGTGCCCCACAACTGCATGCATCGTGATCGTATAACTATTTTATTTATTTTTTAAACAATGAAATTGAACAATACAGCATAACATTTAATTTTTCTGCCCGCTGAATGTAAACCATGCAACTGAATGGGGGTGTCCTGCAGCCGCCCCTCAACTGCTTGCTATTTTATATGGCTGTCTCATGCTGTTATGGGGTTTGAAAGGCTAAAATGGGCAGTGAGGAGATGATCTAATGCCTGCTCACCGTCCTCCAATGCAAGTGCAAACACAGCGCACATACCAATTTCTATCTGCTCCAACCTGAATAATTCTTATTCTTTTCACTTTCACCTGTATGTATCTTAATGTGATGCCAAAAGGGGAAACAGACTCATAAACTGAAAGGCAAGCTTTGTCTTGGGACTTTATAATGCTATTTTCATAGCGGTCACACTCATGTGGTGTGGTTGCAGTTTTGTTAATTATAGTTTGGAGTAAACATTTGGGTTGTACTTGTTCTGGGAACTCATTGGAAATTCATGTTCCATTTTTCCTAATTAAAACCTAAGAAATAAAATTGTTGCATTTTAGTTCTAAAAATACATTTGTGTCGTGGAAACAAAGTAAAATACATTATAATATACTACAAATGCCAAAAGGTATTTAGTGTAAATGAACACTATTACAAAGTCTGTGAAATTTTTACTTCCAGAACAATGTAAAAGGCTTGTCACATAGTTTCCACATGCTTCCCAGACCACTATGAGAAATTATTATATTATACAGGATTTATATAGCGCCAACAGTTTGCTCAGCTCTTTACAATATAACGGGAGACAATACAGCAGCAATACAGTTCAATACAAGAGGGATTTGAGGGCCCTGCTCCTTGGTGCTTACAATCTAGGAGGGAGCGGCTAGTGGTACAAAAGGTAGTAACTGTGGGGGATGGACTGGTTGAAAGAGTAGAAGATTCCATTATTAGCTGAGGGCAGGATAGGCTCCCTGAAGAGAGAGGTTTTTAGAGAGAGCCTAAAAGTGAGCAGAGTAGGCGATAGTCTGATAAATTGGGGTAGAGAGTTCCAGAGGATGGGGGAAGCTCTGGAGAAGTCGTGGAGATGAGCATGGGAGGAGGAGACCAGGGAGCTAGAGAGTAGGAGGTCTTGCGAGGAGCGGAGAGTACGGTTTGGGTGATATTTAGAGACCAGATCAGTGATGTAATTTGGGGCAGAGTTATAAATGGCTTTATATGTTCTTGTTGGTGTTTTTGAATTTTATCCGTTTGGGCAACGGGAAGCCAGTGGAGGGACTGGCAGAGAGGGGTGGCAGATACAGAACAGTTAGTAAGGTGGATGAGTCTGGCAGCAACATTCATGATGGACTGAAGAAATAACAAGGTTTTCTGGGTATAGGGGGAGCATGTGACTTTGTTTCCCAGAGTGCATTGCTGAATACCTGAAGAGGCAATCACCAGACTTGAGTGATGTCACATAGGGGCAGGAAGGGTACTTGGCCCCTGTGAATGGTATGACTCAGACCTGCCCTTAGAATTACAAGAAAGTATAAGGTACATAGCAGCATGAGAGGTGGACTAGGCAGTTTGCTTTTTACTTTACACTGAATTGGCAGGTTCACATAAGTGTGCTGGAATCTAAGTGGTGAATATTGTATATTTGAACAAAAGGGTGTTTCATTTTTTTACTTATTAAATGGGTGTACTGTATGTCACATGGGTGCGCTTACTGTCTCAGTGCTAAATGTAGCAGATGTGTTTGATTAAGATTTATCAGTTTTATCATTTTCAAAACATCTGATCTATTTGAAAAATGTCTTTAGGTCTAATGCATAATCTGCAAAGAGTACAGATTTGGCAGATTATTTTATGGGACCTACAGATATTGGCACTCAATGTTGACCTCCTGGTCGACTCATGACAGTGCAGCAGTCATGCTTGGGTAATTTAAACTGAGCAAAGGAAATGGAGAATTATTTTCTGGAAAACCAATCAATTTAACTGATCCTCTCTACTAATGACATTGTTTTTAGATATGTTCCGTGAAACAGGGATATGATCTCAGTCACGGATTGTTGAAAAGTATGATAAATGGGAGATGTACGATTGGTTACTAAAATTAATTTTTAATTTGCTGTTAAATTTGGAAAGCCCATTTTTTTACCATCTACTTTTTTTTGTATCACATTTGTCCAATGTTCTTTACATTTGCATGCATTGTTTAACTTTCTCTTAGTGTACTTTTTACAGTCCTGGAGCGGTTGTCATATTTACAGATTCTTTGCCCTGATAAATGGCATTATTAAAATATATTATTGGCAATGGTTAGGTTGAGAGTTTTTTTTTCTCCTACTAGCTACTGAGCATTTTTCAGTCAGTGTAAGTAAAGAAAAATGTCCACCAGACTGGTGTTAAGTAGGAGATAAAATGTCCTGACATCAGTGTTTTGAAGGGAGGTAAAATGCTTAAACAGTAAAAGGAAAAAAAACGTTAGTGGGCTAAAGGAAAGCAATCGTGGACTGTGGATAATTGGATGAGAAGTGATATTCAGTGATGAATCACAAATCTGCATTAGGCAGGGGTGATAATGCTGGAACTTTTTGTTTGGTGCCGTTCCAATGAAATGTATAAAGACGACTGCCTGAAGAAAACATGCAAATTTCCACAATCCATTGGTTATCTATGGTTGCATGTCAGGTGGGGGTACAGGGGAGATGACCGTCAATACATTTTTCAATAAATGCACAAGTTTATATTGAGATTTTGAACACTTTTCTTATTCAATCAATTGAAATGATGTTTGGTGATTATATATTTTTTCGGAATGATAATGCATCTTGCCATAGGGAAAAGCCGTGAAAACATTTCAAGAAAGACATATGTCAATGGCATGGCCTGCAAATAGTCCGGACCTCAATCCAATTGAAAATCTATCTTGAAAATGAAAACGGTCCATGACAAGGCTCCAACCTTCAAGGCTGATCTGGCAACTGCAATAAGAGAAAGTTGGAGCCAGATTGATGAAGAATACGGTTTGTCAATAGTTAAATCCTTGCCTCCGAGAGTTCAAGCTGTCACAAAAGCCAGCAGGGATGCAACAAAGTACTAGTGTACTATAGTGTTTTTTTTCATGATTTCATAATATATTCCTCAGAATTGAGTGTTTCCATTTTTTTTTCCTCTGCTTGATGTGCAAAAACAGTTGCAACTGACTACAGTATTTTCTTTCTTTTTTTTATTTAAGTGTTTCTTGAAGCCAGAATGTAGGAATGCTAAATGAAAGTAAGTTTGAGGCATGTCTGATTATTATTATAATTTTTTTTTCTACACAAACAATTGAACATTATCCAAGAGTGGTGATTCCATACTTTTTTTTTTTTTTTTGGCAGGGGTTGTATAACAAGTGGAGTTTTTTCACACTATAGGTCCAGTTAAATACCTTGCATACCTTGCAAGGATCCAGGTTTTTAAAACAAGTGAGTTATTTTTAGCTACAACCAATGAAATTTAGAAAATGACAGTCAGTTGCATGTTTGAAATTATAAATCCTTATCTTTTGGGTTACTCGAAGTACTGTCTTGTGTATGGGGGGAAAAAAGCACTCAGGAGTTTTGGTAATAATTCAGTTAATCATTTTAATGAGCAGTAGAAGTAAAGCAAAACACAGGTCTTTCAACAATGCCTGAACAAACTGTGCTCTGTTAAAGTAATTTTGAAGTAATTGTAGGATGCATATAAATCTTTTATTGAATGCTTTATAACCCACGTGTCTGTAGACCGTTGAACAATGCCCTTTACATAAACAGCTCCTGTGTTACAAAGACATCGAGATGAAGGCAGGTACAGCACCATTGCTGGACTACGAGAGAACTGTTTTTAGTGTTTTAATTCATTCAAGGCTGCCTCGCGGCGGCAAACAGAACTTCTTCTTGTTATTAGACTTTTCTTGTCAGCCTCCAGGAAGCCAAATTAACTAGCTTGTAAGGAAAAATATCCACCTGTATTGAGCTGGGCGTTCAAAATATGTCTAATCATAATCCGAAGTTATATTTATACAGGCAGCAATCTGTTACATAGTTGGTTACAAATGGAGAAACAGAAAAAGGGCGCACCGACCTAGTGCATTATCGTTTAAAATAATTTATTAAAGAAACAAAAATAGGTATCATACTCACAATGGACATAATAACACAGGCATGTCAAACTGAACAAGACGAATGATCCAAACAACATCTGAGTCCATACGATGGAACCCTGGATGACCAACTAACTAACGCGTTTCGAGGGCATAACCTCTTCCTCAGAGCCTTTGGGCAGAAACAGACTTCATGAAGGTAGCCTAAGGGTACAACATCCTGTAGTGGGCCCTGTGCTCACTGCGCAGCACCATAGAGCTCGATTGGCATTTTCCTTTTGAGCACCAAAATTGGCAGGTCCACCACTGGCACCCTGTGCTTTTCACAGATGAGCAGGTTCACCCTGAGCACATGTGACAGACTTAAAAGGTCTGGAGAAGCTGTGGATAATGCCTGTAACATTGTTCAGCATGACCTTTTTGGTGGTGGGTCAGTGATGGTCTGGGAAGGCATATCCATAGAGGGACTCATAGACTCTACAGGCTAGACAATGGCACCCTGACTGCCATTAGGTATTGGGATGAAATCCTTGGACCCATTGTTTGACCCAGTGGGTCCTGGGTTCCTCCTGGTGCACGACCATGCCCGGCCTCATGTGGCAAGAGTATGCAGGCAGTTTCTGGAGGATGGAGGAATTGATACCAATGAATGGCTCCCACTTTTGCCTGACCTAAATCCAATAGAGCACCTCTGGGATATCATGTTTTGGTCCGTTAGACACCTCCAGGTTGCACCTCAGACTGTCTAGGAGCTCAGGGATGCCCTGGTCTAGATCTGGGAGGAGCTCAGTGATGCCCTGGCCCAGATCTGGAAGGGAATACTCCAGGACACCATCCATCGTCTCACTAATGGCATGCCTTGACATCAGGCATGCATACAAGCACGTGGAGGCCATACAGACTACGGAGTACCATTTTGAATTGCTGTAATGAAATTTCAGCAAAATGGACTAACCTGCTGCATCAATTGTTTTCACTTTGATTTTTGGGTTGTGTCTTTGACTGCAGTCCTCCTGTAGGTTGATCATTTTTCATCCCCATCAAACTATGGGGTATCCTTGCGTTCCTAACCTGTTACCCAGTCCATATCCGTGTAGATAAACAGCATATTTTTCCCCATTGAGATCTAATGTGTTTTTCAAAGTTTCTTAAATTTTTTTTGAGCAGTGTATATTTAAAAATAAATAAATAAAATAAGGCCTTGTTCACGCAGGGCATACTACTTGCGCCCCTGCAAGGCCATGTTTACCTGACCAGGGATGCACAGGTGTTCTGTGCAGTCAGTCCCATTTGTCATTTTGGATATAGTTACACAAACATAGCTGTTGCTCCCAAATTGACATCCATGTGGGACTGGGTGCATGTTCCTGATCTCACACTACCTGAGCTTGGGGTTGTGCACTCACACCTACATGGATGTCAGAATGGAAGCAGTGGCTGTGCCCGTGCAGCCACTGCATCCCAAATGATATGACTTATGTCAGTCGATTGGCACGGAACATCTGGGCATCCCCATGCAGGTAAACACGTTATTCCACTTTAGTATGCCCATGTGAATGAGGCCTTAGTAGCAATTTAGGATGACTTTTGTATGTTATGTTGTGTTTTGTATGCACTAATAGAGATTTTAGTGTATTTTTAGTGGAAACTGCAATTTGATAAACATTTGCGCAACTATCATGGGGCCTAAAAAATCAGTAGCACTTTTTTTTTTTTTCTTTTTTTTTTACTCTATAGGTTTTGCAAACTCTTAAAGTGGTAAGGGAAAAATAACCTCAGATTTTTAGAGTAAATTGTACCTTTTTTTACAGTTTTGCGCACCTTTAAGTTTTCATCATTTCACATAGACGCAATTCAAAATGTACAAATGTTATGTACTAACTCAATACAGTTTTAACTTGTATATCTAGCAGGAATTTTGTAAATTCTGTCATCTATGCATCTAAGGATTTTACTGTGTTTTTTAGTGAAAATAGCCATTTGAACATTTGCGCAAATATTACAGGGCCTAAAAAATCAGCACCTTCCTTTTTATTCTAGTGGTCCTATGCTTTTAGAAAATGTATGGTTTGGGGGGGTCTTTCACAAACTCTAAAAGCTGGAAGGTAAAAATAAAAAAGCAAATGAAAAATTGCAGAAATGTCTCGCCACCTGAGTTTAAAAGTGGAGAGAAGAAGTGCCTGGCAGCGAAAGGGGCAACGCTCAAGTTCAGCCAAAATTTTTTTTTTTTTTTTTGACAGAGTGGAAAAAGTTGGTATCTCTTTTTCTCCCCTGCGACTGCATTGAGAAGGTTTTTTTCTTACTACATATGCCTGTGATGCCAGGCCAAGAAACGGGAGGATCAATTGTCAGTGGGACAGGAAGTTTTAGAGCTTCAGCAGCAATAAATTTCAGTGACTCTACTAGAATGTTTTTTCTTTCCCTCCCCCCTAACCCCCCCCCCCATCTGTGTCTCTGAAGAGGTATCTTATCACTTCACTTCCTGGCCTGCAAAAAGTCAAGGGAAATCTCCCCAACAAAGACACGGAAAACAGAAACCTGATAGACTAATCAAAAGGGGGGGATTTATCTGGATTTGGTCAAACAATGAATGAAAGGATTGCAAGGACTTAAAACAACTGAAACAATTGACATTTAAAAGTTACACCATTATCTAGTAAATGTCTAATTATCTAAACTCCACACATGTCTCTGCACTCTGATTTACGTGTTGGATTTTTATCATGGACATTTTTAACATTCCTGAAAGTGTGTAAGAGCACCAGATCTCTCCCTCTTCCAGACATGAATGAAACATCTTGTGGTGAGAAGTTGTGCACAATTGAAGGGCAGGTTTCAGAATTTATAGAATATTGCCTTTGTTAGTTTCTCTGATGCATGATTACTTTAAAGTCTTAGGTGGAAAAATCTGTATCTTATCTCTGACAGGACTAGAGTGCTGACATTGTCAAAAATGGATATAGCAACTGTTGGGAAAAACCATAATCCTGGGCTTTTATTTAAATATGCACAGCACAAAGAACCAGACACTGTTTTTATCTAATAACTTGTGCCATGCATATAACCTTTTTATTGTTTTACTTATACTAAATATACTAAAGATGAATAAAATTGAGCGCTTTAATTTCTCAAACTTCTGTGAAGATCATGGAATTTTGACAAAACTTCATAATTTTTTACACACACATTATATATTGAAGCTTTTCAGTCCTTCACTGCATTAGTTTTATTTTTATTTTTCTTTTTTACATTTTCACATGATAATACTCCCAGTACCTGTTGGGGGAGCCATGGTTGCCATCCAGTCTGGACTTCAATTATACAGTATCTGCCTCATTCATTAATTTCAATACATGGGGGACAGGTGGATTAATCATTTACAGAGCAAAGATCAGACTGGTTTCAGTTCATCTCACTTGAAGTGACAAGGAGACTACATTTCTGGGAAGATCAACAGGTATTTTCTGTAATTGCTGAAAATGTTCTTGGCATGAAAAATACAACCAAATGCAGCCACCACCTAAAATTACTGGTAAGCTGCAATATATTTAATTTTCGAGTGTATATATTCTTTAAGGTGCTTCTTGTTGTTTTTGAAATGCTTCTGGGGGTTACAGAAGCTCATTTTAACTAGCCATTCTTATGCCAAAACACTTTTGCAAAAGGGTCTCGTGTTTTTAAAAGTGGTGCAGTATGTGCCAAACAGGGGCGGACTGACAACTCATGGGGCCCCCGGGCAATAGAGGATCATGGGGCCCCTTTTGTCCTTGCCCAAACTCAAAAAAGCCCATGAAAAAGGTACCAGGGGCATCTCATGGGGCCCCCTACTGACCCCGGGCCCTCAGGCAGTGCACGAGTTTCCAAATGGTCAGTCTGCCCCTGGTGCCAAATGAATGTACCTGTCTAGAACTTGTACTTGAATTTGGCACATGCTGTGCCACTTCCAGAACACATGAAAACTCTCTGTACGCCAAAAAAGAGTTAGTCTTAATTAGCTCCACTTTTGTCAAAACTGTCTGTCAGTATTTTATTTTGAATTTGGTGCAGGTGTTGCGCTGCAATGTAGAAGTGGAGCACATTAGAACTACCTGAATTTGGTGCATGAGTCGCTGTTAGAACTTTTCATGTCTGTGAAAAAGAAAAGATGCAGACAGTGAAAAAACTAAAATAAAAATGTTGAGACATTAAACTAATCAATAAGTTTAATCAATTTATAGTCCAAAAAAGACCAATAGCATCAAGCGAAATAAACTAAACTATTCAAAATGTACCCCCTCTAAGGACCCCCCCCCCTCCCCTCCTAAATGTGGGTGATTATATGCATATATATATTTAGGTGAGTATCTAGAGGGAATATATTTATTTCCCAAACTAATTTTGCCTAAGCTTCTCAGTGGAAAGAATTAGTGGTTCTAAAACCTTAGGGGTTTTCTCCTTTTAAACATTCTATGCATTAAGGTGAAAAACTGTAAGGGATTCCACCCAACCCCTCCCTTATACTTACCTGAGCCCGATCTGATCCAGCAATGTGCACTAGCGTATCTGCTCTGGCTGCTGTCTCCCTCCATACTGGGCAGATTGATAGCAGCAGGAGCCATTGGCACACGCCCACAGCGACTAGCTAACCGAGGCGCGCACATGCGGCCATGACTTGGGGTAAGAGGGAATAAGGGGGGACTTAATCTGAATATATATATATATATATATATATATATATATCCCAGGTTCTTAATTTATGGGAATATGGACGTGGGCTGGACATTAGTCCTTGGCCAATTGACTCTGTGGGGTGTTCCTGTACCAGCCCGCAGGATGTTCTCAGTGCTGAAATGCCCAAAGTCGATTGGATCAGGAACGGTTTGATTCACCAAGTCAGGGATTGAATTTCCGACACCAGCGTATCAGTCCAATCGCGACAGTACCAATCACTGTTCAGATGTTGCAATCAGGCGCAATATAACCATTTTCTGCATTTCGCTGGGATTTTACATAGGCCACAAATAAAGTTTTACATGCAGATGTAGCCTACAGAGTGTCCAATCAGAAGGAAGTATTTTCATCTCTCTGAAACTAATATTTTAGCTTTTATGAGAGATGAAACATTCCTTTGATCTGCTGATATCATTTGTAGCTCCCAGACACATCGGAGCCCCCCTGGTCTCCTGCAGCTGAAATGTATGGCATCCCTCTTCAAGAAGGTGGCAAAGTCTGAATGTGTGTATGTGGGTGGGTGTGTGTGTATATGTGGGTGTGTGTATGTATGTGTGTATATGTGTGTGTGTGTGCGTATGTATATGTATGTGTGTGTATGTATGTATGTATGTATGTATGTATGTATATATATATATATATATATGTATGTGTATGTATGACAAATCTTATTGGCACCCGGGTGTCACTTCCAGCCTAGCAGCTGCTCTGTCTTTTCAGATGCTAATTGGCGACATCTGTCTCTGACTGAACTCTGAACACATCTTATACAGGTGAAACTCGAAAAATTAGAATATCGTGCAAAAGTTCATTTATTTCAGTAATGCAACTTAAAAGGTGAAACTAATATATGAGACTCATTTACATGCAAAGCAAGATAGTTCAAGCCGTGATTTGTCATAATTGGCTTACAGCTCATGAAAACCCCAAATCCACAATCTCAGAAAATTAGAATATTACATGCAATCAATAAAACAAGGATTGTACATAGAACAATATCGGACCTCTGAAAAGTATAAGCATGCATATGTACTCAGTACTTGGTTTGGGCCCCTTTTGCAGCAATTACTGCCTCAATGCGGCGTGGCATGGAAGCTATCGGCCTGTGGCACTGCTGGGGTGTTATGGAAGACCAGGATGCTTCAATAGCGGCCTTCAGCTCTTCTGCATTGTTCAGTCTCATGTCTCTCATCAGTCTCTTGGCAATGCCCCATAGATTCTCTATGGGGTTCAGGTCAGGCGAGTTTGCTGGCCAGTCAAGCACAGTAATCCCACGGTCATTGAACCAGGTTTTGGTGCTTTTGGTAGTGTGGGCAGGTGCCAAGTCCTGCTGGAAAATGAAGTCAGCATCCCCATAAAGCTCGTTTGTGGAAGGAAGCATGAAGTGCTCCAAAATCTCCTGGTAGATGGCTGCGTTGACCCTGGACTTATTGAAGCTCAGTGGACCAAAACCAGCAGATGACATGGCTCCCCAAATCAACACAGACTGTGGAAACTTCACACTGGACTTCAAGCATCTTGCAGTGTGTGCCTCTCCATTCTTCCTCCATACTCTGGGTCCTTGGTTTCCAAATGAGATGCAAAAGTTGCTCTTTCAGAAAAGAGGGCTTTGGACCACTGAGCAACAGACCAGGTCTGTTTTTCTTTAGCCCAGGTAAGATGCTTCTGACGTTGTTTGTTGTTCAGGAACGGCTTAACAGGGATACAACATTTGAATCCCATGTCCATGATCCATCTGTGTGTGGTGGCTCTTGATGCACTGACTCCAGCCTCAGTCTACTCCTTGTGAAAGTCCCCAACACTTTTGAATGGCCTTTTCCTGACAATCCTCTACAGGCTGCAGTCATCCCTGCTGCTTGTGAACCTTTTTTTCTTCCACACTTTTCCCTTCCACATAACTTTCTATTAATGTGCTTTAATACAGCACTTTGGGAACATCCAATTTCTTTTGCAATTACCTTTTGAGGCTTTCCCTCCTTACGGAGGGTGTCAATGATGATGGTTTTCTGCACAACTGTCAGGTCAGCAGTCTTTCCCATGATTGTGATTCCTACTGAACCAGACTGAGAGAACCATTTAAAGGCTCAGGTGTTATGGCTTAATTAGCTGATTAGAGTGGGACACTTTGAGCCTAGAATATTGCACCTTTTCACAATATTCTAATTTTCTGAGATTGTGGATTTGGGGTTTTCATGAGCTGTAAGCCATAATCTTCACACTTTATGACAAATCACGGCTTGAACTATCTTGCTTTGCATGTAATGAGTCTATCTCATATGAGTTTCACCTTTTTAAGTTGCATTACTGAAATAAATGAACTTTTGCACGATATTCAAATTTTTTGAGTTTCACCTGTATTATTATAACATGGAATGCTAAATCTACATTGTCGTATTTTCTACAGGTCACATCTCCGCTACTCAAATCTTACATGTACGCTACACTACGTAACTCTGTTCGTCCAGATTTGAAAACCCTGAGTGGTAGTGTCTGTATAACTGCTACTTCCCCACAGCTACTGTGGCTGCCTGCCTGCAGCTCCTGGCTGCTCCATCCACATAAACAAATGGCCAGTTCATGCTCTATGGACCACAGCGCCAATGTGAATGAGACCTATTACTGGAAGATAATTGGAAGGCAGGACAATTGATATCACAATGCTAGCATCTGCAGTGAAAAAATATTTTAACCAGCAGATCTGTTTATGGATATGTGCCAGTGCATACACAGTTTAAATTTTGCAAGCTCACAGAATGGTTTGACGCTATTGCTATTAACTAATTTGTGTACCAGGTTTGGTTTGCAAGCCTATATCTATAGTGGAAAGTTTTTGTACTGATCAAAAACTTTTATAGACATACTTTTCAATATGCATAGTTCTGAAACTTTGCAATTGTATGACATTGTTATTAGCAAGGAACCCATGTAATCCATACATACTTGGTAACAAGTTTCCTACATTCTATGTAACGTTTTATTAGAGATTTTTGTGTACATTGGGGGAAAATACCTATTTAGATTGTTGGGCACTTCCATTCTTACTATTTTTTTTTTTGCATCATTTATACAGCACATACTGGCACATATCCGCATAATATGACTGTGTGTTCTTGCATATATATTTCATGTGCACGTATGCTGGATATTTTTATTTCTTGGTCAGAGGATGTAACGGAATGAAAATTTGCTGATTGATGGCCCACTAGGCAGTTTGCATATGTTTTGAATATTTTGATGTAAAGCACTTCCAGAGTGATACCAAATATTTTTACATGCATTATCTTTAGAACTACTAGTGTTAATTTTATTTTCATACATGTTCATTGAGAGCCATTTGATAATATATTTTCACAGATGACCAGTGGATAAGGATTTTAAAGTGCATTGTTTATACCATGGTTTGGTTATTTATTTTATATTTTTGACACTTATTTTTCTTTCATGTGGTGGTTTGTTGAGCCTATTTAAACAGGGCTATTACTGATTCATGGATCTAAAAATCCGTTTTGCCAAACTTACTCTTGTCATCTCTACTTTTACAGTAGCTAATGATGAGTGCTCTTGGTATAAAGCCAAAATGATAGTGACCAGTGAAGTATTACAAAATGGCAAAGATGATGGCAATGTTATCCAGAATAAAAAAATGATTTTATTATCTACTTTAGAGTAATTTTAAAACCATAAATTACAGTCAAATATCCAATGTGGATCAAGGAAAAGATAGATGGTGTAGCCCATGTGTATAGATGTTGGCAATAAAAATTGGCTTACTGCTGAAGTAACATGTAATACCGGGCCAAAGTGCAGGAGGCGATGGTGAAGAAATCCTATGGACCACTCTGCTGGAGTATGGGTCGCCAACTGTGAAAAGGTGTCACTCATAGAGCAGGATACTGCCTCAAATCTCTGAAGCCCGTGCATTGGAAAAGACGTTGGCGCGCACCAACATCTATACACATGGGCTACACCACCTACGTTTTTCCTTGATCCACATTGGATATTTGACTGTGATTTATGATTTTAAATTACTTAAAGTAGATAATAAAATCCTTTTTTTATTCTGGATAACATTGCCATCATCTTTGCCATTTTGTAATACTTCACTGGTCACTAGCATTTTGGCTTTATACCAGTAGCGCTCATCAGCTACTATTTAATTTACACGTCTCCTATGTTCTATTGAGCAGCTGTGGTTATAGCCTTTACAAGCTACAAGACCTTATTTTGGTTACCAGCGCCCAAGAAGTTCGTCATTTCCTTCATCTCCACTTTATATGATTTAATGAAAGTGGAAAGAATACAATTGTATGGTGTTCAGAAAACCTAATGTTTCATAGACTTTTACCTTTGCTTTGTAAAAAGAGTTTGACATAACCCCACATTTAAAATAAACATATTTTTTTTTTTTCTAGTTACGATGTCATCTTTTCTGGAGGCCCTGAAGAAATACTTTCAAAATTCCAGCAAAGCAAGCACAAGGTTGTATTTGCTGCAGAAGCATTAGTCTGGCCTGACAAAAGATTAGCGGACAAGTACCCCGTGGTGCGCAGTGGGAAACGATTTCTTAACTCAGGAGGTAACGTTTTTATGTGGTATCTCTGAGATTCTTAACCAAATTTAAATCGGAAAGTAAAACAATAACTCTGCCAGGAGACAAATGCAATGTTAACATATTATGCTTTCTTAGTAAGGATAAGACAGGTTAAACACCATTGCAAGTTAGACTATTCTCACTATAGTAAAATATGTTGGTCTCTAAGTTTCTCTCTTCCTTAGGTTATTATTTAAAGTGCATGGCAAGGCAAAACAAAGTTTCCCCTTGTTTTTTTCCTTTTTTAAAAGCACTGCAAGTGTAAAAATATACAGGTTGATCTGCTAAATATCAGTGTGCTCTTAACTCCCTTTTGGGGCTGACAATGCAGTATCTTCAGCCCTGCCTGCTGGACTACAAAACTCAACCAATCCCCCACCCCTATTCCCTCTTCACATTGCATGCCAATACTTGCCAAATGCATGGGGTGTTTGGTAAGCTCTGAAAGAAATAGCCCATGTAAACTAGCCCTAAGGGCTCATTCACATCAGCCCCTTTTGCGCTTCAATTTGCTTTTATGTCCTGTGGTTTCAGTTCACACTGAAATGCAGTGTTGGTGTACAATGAGACAAAGTAAGGTTGCATTTTTACACAGCATGTTGAGATCTACTACATTGCATTGCAATATGCTGTGCTACAGAGTTGAATGAAATGTTTATAAAAAAGAAAAAGGCAAACCATGAGATGGCAAAGGCAAACAAAGCATCATACTGCTCCAATGCAATGTGCACCAGCAGGTGCGCTCTCTGCATAACACATACCAGCTGTAGTGAATTGCCAAGGCTTTATCCAAACTACATGGTGTAGTTTTTGGTACTATTACCACCGACAAAATGCTCATCATAAAGTTTTGTTTTGGGCCATATGTTTGCATGGGTTTCTTTTGGGTACTCTGGTTTTCTCCCACAACCCAAAAACATATTGGTAGGTTTATTGGCTTGCCAAGTTGACCTTAATGAGTATTTTGCCTGTGTAGGACTGTGGTAGATATATTCCGTTGTAAGATCCTTGGGGGTAAAGGCTGTAAAGTGAATGCGGCAGTGAAAAGAAATTGCAGTACTATGTAAATGTATAAATAAAAAATCTGCCTGTCTTTTATGCTGTTTTTTGTCAGGGTCCATAAGGTGCCTTAACATAATGGAAATGCAGGATCTTGTTAAACTAAAATGCTTTGTGTTGGCCAGTGTATCACTTTTGCTTTCTTGCTGTTCTTACAGTTATTTAGAGCAACAGTAGAACTATACTTTCAAATTACCAAGTTCCCCTTAAATTACCACCTTTACTGAAATTGCTAGCCAGGAAGAACTAAGCTGGGTTTGGAACTTGCTCAAGTTTAAACAGAGTGCTTGTACTGTAAATGCATGGAACGCATAACTGCACAGCCTGCAATCAGTCTAAGTTGACCTTTTCTCTGGGACTCTGGGCTGAAACACAGAGGTTTTCATAACTGCCTTTCTCTATTTATCATGCTTCATTTGAATCTCCGGTGAAGCTTCCCACATATTAACCCTGTATTCTCTAGAGCCTGATCTGTCTCCATTTTAGACTTAATTAAATCCATAAGGTGTCAAGACGTTTATATGTTGTAAAGCTTGTAACTAGGGATTAGAACCGGTTTTTTTATTTTATGTTTTAGCGGTCAGTAAGTGGATCTGTTAACGCTAATTATACCTTTTATGGATTATTACAACCAGGCTTTTTTATGTGCCAGTACTGCATACTGGCACCTCCTGACATCGGCATAGTTGGTGTCCCAGAATTTTGGTCTCTGTCCCCCCCGTGTCCATGTCCTGCAGACCTCAGAACACTTGGACTTTGCAGAATTACAGCAGGGTGCCAGGCACTAGAATGTTTGTTTAATTTCCAGCACCTGGCATTGAGATACTGGTAGTACTGATCCAATTTCATCCTACAGAGAGGCAGCAACACTGCAGTAGGTGCTTGGTAAGGGAAGCACTGAACACCAATGCAGTGGGGCACTGCCTGGCTTGTTTTAACTATACATTTCTTTTCAGTCAATCCCCAGGCCCCATTTTGTCAAAAATATATCAAAGTAAAGTGAGGTGCAATGTTAGAAGCCATATGCCTTTAAAGTGACCCTGACTTAAGAGGCGTGTAGGGTTTTTTTTTTTTTTTTTTTTTTTTTTTTTTTTTTAATTTGCAGAAATCTGTTACCTAGGTGTATGCAGCATCGATCACCAATAAGACTGAGAACTCAGTGATCAAACGCCACTGACTGTTCAGTTCTCAGTGCTCCATGAGCAGAGAGCTGGTGACTGTCAGTCACAATTCTCTGCCCTTCCCTCCCGTCCCCCGTGTTGAGCTGTGGAGGGGGTCAGAGCGGCTGGCTCAGGCTCTTAGCAGATCACTGAGAAGCTGAGCCAGGTGCCAGTCCAGACATCTGGGTTTGGGATCTTTACCAGGCCTGGACCAGTTGAGTGACAAAACGGGTCACAGGAGTGCAGAACCAAACAAGCTTTGGCTGTACTTCTCCTTTATTTGACCAGGCCCACTTTTTAGCCATGTCCACAAGCTTTTAAGTAAGAACCTACCAATCTTATCAAGAAAGCTTATTAACACAGTGCTTCCATTTTCTGGAAAATGTTTTAATGTAAATATTTCACAAATTCATCTTCTTCATACTTAACTTTTGGGTCCCTCTAGCGATTTGAAATTTTGCACAGAATCACCACGGTTCTGCCTGCAATTCCAAATTGCACTACACGGGCAAAACGCATTACTCGTCTTCTGGTGCCATTTAATGTTCAATGGCACCTAGCCACGGTGCGGTTTTGCCACGCAATACTTGTTGCCCAAAAGAAGCTCTTGCTCCTTTTTGGGCAACCAAGCTTCAAGTGGTGCGGTTTTCCACGATTGCAGCATGATTTATCACATTGCAATCGTGGCAAAACCACACCACGTTTTTAGGTGCCATTGAAAATTAATAGCACCCGAACATTCATGCTGTGTTTTGCCAGCATTGCAGTGCGATTTAAATTCACAGGCAGAATCGCAGAGATTCCACTTGCAATCCCAAATCACTAGATGTGAACAGGGCCTTAGAACAGTTACTTATACTGCAATAATTGTGTTAATATTTTTATTCCAGGATTTATTGGATATGTACAAAGTATACAACAAATTGTGCAACAATGGACATTGCAAGATAATGATGATGATCAGCTTTTCTACACCAAAATTTACCTTGATGCGCTTCAACGGGTAAGACATAGACTATATATTACATCTATTAGTTTTAAAGTGATTTATAAACCCTCACCTTGTAAAACAACTAATTTGGATTAAAATAGAAATAAAAGGCAAAACATTTGTGTATAGATAAAAAACAAAAAAGCATAAATACTTTTTTTTTTTTTCTATATAAGTGATCACATTCCCTCTGTTCTCAGATGCAGAAGAGCTGGGGGGAGGGGGGAGAGAAACAAGCACACTGATCTTCCCAGTGAAAGTCTGTGAGGGGGTGGGGTCATGTCAGGACAGGTCTGATCAATGAAGGAGGGCAGGCTGAGTTCTCAGCACAGTTAGTAACTGACCATGGTGTGCTCTCCAGGAACACCAGGGATTTCATACAAAGGGAACGGAATACTTCTTAATGCAAGTACATGGTACAGCAGGCACATGTCAGGAATATTACATGATGGGTTTGCATATTCTTATTCTTTTTACAGTTTAGATTTTTGGACACTTTGTCATAGTCAAGCTTTTAAGCCAGGTCTTGTGAGAAGTGTTGGTTCCTTGAGTTACTGATTAAACTTCTTGCTGTCATAATTAAGCTGAATTAACACTAGCTGTTCCTTTGTTCCTGTAACTTGAGTTCCCTTGGTATACTTTAAACAGGCTTGCATTCCCTCCGCCAACTTCCCCCTGTATCCTGAGGGAGAGAAGTAAAGCAGCAGAGACTGTGCGCCACATCAGGTGGTTGGTGTGGTCATGATTCGGAACTGCATTATTGCACAAGGTGCACGGTCTAGGAATGCATAACACACAGAGTAAAGGGCTCAGTAGTGCATATCGCACAGGGCACAGGACTTAGAAGTGGGTAATAAGGTCAGTGTATAACCAAATGTTACTTGCCCCCCCCACACACACACACACACACACACACACACACACACAGTGCATAGTCCCTCCACAGTACAGAATGCACCTGACAGTACAGAGCCCTCGACACAGAGCACGCAGTACAGTTCCCCTTCCACTTACCTGAGGGTGCCAGGGAGAAGTCTGAGCCACTCGAACAGGCATGCTGTCGGTGGTAAACACAGAAGCAAGCAGAGGAAGTGACTACAGAAGACCATTTCCTCTGCCAGCTTCTGTGTTAACCAGAGACAGGTCGGTGAGGACAGGGCAGTGTTGGAGGTGGCAGAACTGAGTTTGCCACATTCTGTTTTAAAAAAAAAAAAAAAAAAAAAGTGCTGCTTATCATTATTCATATAGTAATGTTACATAGCTGCATATAGCAAAACGCATGCAAGAACACAAGTGTTAGACTACCTGGAAATAACTTTTTTTTTATAAATGCCTCATAAGTTGATCAGTTTAGCCATTGTGCATACACTGTTGAGGCAGGAGGTTTGCGAAGCTCATTAGCACTCAAATCACAGGGAACTAGTGACATTACTAAAATGTCACTTACGTTCAAAAGACATTTTAGCACAGGAGTGCAGCCTGTGCAAGAATCATGGTAAGGCTGTAGTTGTGAGTTTTTTTTTTTTTTTGTTTTGTTTTTTTTGTAGCACTTATTCATAAAGGCATCTACACTTGCAATTTCCTCCTAGACCCCTTGCAAAGTCCCACAAAAACTTGTTGATTCTGCTAATGAAGTCCACTTAGTGCATCTTCCTCTGATAGTGTTGATGGTGTGGAAATGATGCTGCAATGTTCCTTAATTCAGATCAGAATTTAAACATGTCAATGCAGAAATAAGGCCCAGGTGGCTGCTGTGTCCAATAGTGGTTATGTAAGCCATTATCGGACTGCTTAGAACAGACGCAGTGTACAGAGCTGGTCTGAGTGACCCTGTACTCTGATCGCAGTGATGACAAATGTAAACACTTAAACTGAAACATGGTCTGGTAATGAAGTATTACAGGCTAGTACTCTAGTACTCAAATGTTTAAAACTGGCCTAGACTATGAAACAATTAAGACTCAATCTCATAGGCAACATATCTAGAATGTGAATTGCCCTTAAACAGTACCTTTTTGCCTTGAGTGTTCCTAGCTGTATATCTGCATTGTATGGGCTCTGTTGCCTTAAACTGATGGACTCCTAAAGTTTGGAGTGGGATTGGTGATGCACTACTGTGCCACTTGCTGGCAAAAAAAAACTGTAGCGGAGGACTTTCACTGCCTGCATCTCCCTGCTTCATTTAGTCATCCGTTCTATGAATTTAGGCTTCTACACTACTCGTACTGCTTGCTTCTTGATTATTCCCTCATCAGTCATCAAGGTGGCTTTGACATGAGACAACAAAGCTCTGTTCCTGTACCAAGATGGCCTCCTCCACACACCAACCTATTAGGATTGATATACTAAAGGCAATAAATTGTTCATTTTAAAAGGTAATGCTCCCTGGAGCTTAGTGATTGAGTTGAAGCAGTGTCGACATCCATTATCCAATCATGTACACAGAAAAATGTGGTTTCAGTTCTCCTTGCACATGATTTTGTATTTTTGCAAGCTGCAATTTAACCATATTTACTAAGCTCTGGGGAAAATTCTCTTGCACTTCCACCTACCTTGCAAAGTGAACAGCCAATTTGTCTTTAGTAAACCAACCCTGGTGTGTGACCAGGCCACATGGAATAAGGCATGGGGAAAAGATCATCAGCAGGGAGCCTACAGACAATACTGCTGACTAGTCTTTTGTCATCTACTTGTTTGGCACAACTACCATAGCTCAGGTTTTTTTTTGTTTTTTGTTTTTTTTTTATAACTCTAATAGATGTAAAGTTGCTTCCAACTGGTCAATAGAGGTCATTGTACTGTGCACATGTATCTGCATAGCCATAGAGCCAGTTCTGGATTTATGAGAGGCAAAAGGGACAACTGCCTTGGGCACCCTGACAGAATAGGCCCCCTCTATGCAAAAAAAATATGAAACAATGTAAAATAACCTAATAATGATTACTTTCTATTATTGCATCTTGGGAAGTAATATTTTGCCAGCCATCCTCTGTAATAGTTTTTATTCTGGACTGGCGCTTACACTCTTAAGGAAGGTCGCCTATGACTGCGCATGTGTGTGCACACGTCAACTTAGAATGACATTGTGTCATGCATTTTGAAAATGTGTGACTGGCACTGAGAATGTAAACCATCTGTGTATGAGGCCAACCCCCAAACCTGAAGTGCTCTGGGCCCCCCCAAGTTCTATTTCTGGCCCTGCATAGACCTACTCTCTTCTCTTATGGTACATTTAGACATATTTTTTTATGTTTTAGTAAAACCAGTAATGGATATGCCTTCTAATGTACTAATACATTCTATATTCCCAGTATTCTATTTCATAGTCCTTTAAAAGAAATGGCCATATGCAGGATTACTTTTACAATTGCCAGTGGTTCAGTGGGATGCACACCTGTAAAATATATTATGTTCAGTGTGACATCAATTTTTCTTATGTGAGTGCAAGAGAAAAGAAAACACATACTGTGTGTCTGTGGGTTTAGTATGATAAATTTCAACTAAAATATGTTATGAAATAAAAAGGCTTTTCTGTAATGGTTGCCAAACTATGACGCCGTTTTATTTCCTGATATTTATCATATGTGGCCTTTTTTGGCATTCCAGAGTATGATGTTCCTTTCAATTAACTAACTTCATAGAAGCTGGAAAAGATAACCGTAAATCAATAACTTTACGAGTATTCATTTCAGCTAGCAATTTATCCAAAAACAATGTCCAGTGATAACTCAAACAATAAAAAGCCAAGAAATAGAAAATTAAGCTTGTTTATATGAAAGGGTTTGAATAGATTTTAACAGATGGACTGTTTAGTCCTTTCACTAAGGCTCCATTCACACCAGTGCATTGCTGCAGCACATTGTGTGTGCTTTCACACATTGCACAAAAATGAGCAGTCCCTTTGCAGATGCATGATGGTGCCATTGATTTTTAATGGAACCTCCAAGCATCTTGGTAGGAGGTTCCATTCCATTTTAAATTACTAGCACGAAGTATCATACATTTTACTACGGTTTGATTTCTAAAATGTGTCTCGGCATTTTTTTTTTTTTTAATTTTGTGTGTATGGCAGCCCATTGAAATCCATACGATAAACGTGTGTATGCTTAGAGCAGGTACTAGTCATCTATAATTTTAGAATACACAGAATGCCTTGAAAGCCTATTGTCCTGAAGGTAACGTAAAGTAAACACTTATTTCTAAAATTGCTTTTTTCAATTTTTATTTTTCTTTAAATTTTTCTTTAAATTAGCTGCAGTTTAATTACACAAAGTCTTGTCTCTATCCTGATCTGTTACTGGATGGTGAACAGAAAAGTAGCAGATAGATGAGCTGCCCTGTCAGTCACTGTACTTCTCTTCCTATCCGCATGTTAACACGTGGGCACTGCAGCTCAGCTGACTGGCTCCATGCACTATTTTCCCAGGCTGAGCTCTTATAGCGGTAGTAAAGTCTGCTCTGCGATTTGTAGCTACAGGTAGGCTTATAATAAAGCTTACCTGTAGCTAAAATGAATATCTCCTAAACGTGCACCGTTTAGGAGATATTTGCTGTTTTTGATAGCCTGCACATGCGCTCTGAAGGAAAGGCATACCCGTGCCATTCCTTCGGAGCATTGTGCTGTGGCCCGGGACTCCTGTGCGCATGAGTGATGTCATCGCGGCTCGGCCAGTGAGAAGGCCAGAGCACGCAAACCCGGAAGGAAGACTGGGGAAGACTGAGGCCCTGTCAGAGGGGACAGCGTGCCTGGAGGGCTTGGTTTTAAGGTACTTCATAATGTACTAATATTAAACCCCCTCCAAATTAAAATAAACATTTTAGCAGTAAACTCCTTGTCAAGTCTTACCCCAGCACTTTTACAGCTTTCAATGCTGCTGGTTCCTGTTCTCTCAGTGCTGCTTTCCCGAACTTCTGGTTTTCACAAGGAAGAGTTAACAGTCTCTATTCAATCTGTTAGCTTGGAGAAGGAAAGTGGGGAGCAGGGTGCAGGGCTCCATAGGACACTGGAAGAGAAAGGGGTTGCCATGAAACCACAAATCTGCGGCAACAGTTATGGGCCCAGCTTAAACAGTGGCCTAGTCAAGGAGTGGAAAAAGGACACTGCCTACTCAGTAAGCTATTTAAAAAGAAGAGGGTTTAATATTAATTCAATCTCGGTATATGTTTTTCTTTCTTCTTCGATGTCAGTATTTTAGTTACACCCTTTTATACAGAAAAATTGCTGTATTACAGTGGTTTGAAAAGAACAATGCCTGTTTTAAGATCACGTATTCTACTTTCTCGCCCTCTGTACAGGAACATATAAACATTACGTTGGATCACAAATCTCAGATTTTCCAAAATCTAAATGGAGCAGTTGGTAAGATATATTTGTCTTTCACTTCAGTTAATTTATAAGTTACTGCTGGCAAAATGACTATTTTCAAAAATCACTATATTGAGCCAATAAAGGATAACAGCAACTTTATGCACTGAGCTTATGATGTATAAACTCTGACATACACTTCTCCAGCAGGGTGAAATGTATACAGCTGTTGTAGATACTAAACTAACTAGTTAGAAAATGGTCCAAATTTTTTCAAATTGATACAAACATTATGGTTTTGTTGGGCATCTTGCCAACACTGAAATTTAGACTTCTTGCTATTGTAGAATGAAGACAAAAATATTGGCAATTTTAACCATTTTCGAAGATTTGTGAAGTAGAAATTTGAATCCAACCTTTGAAAAGTTTGTAGGTGTGATGACAGAAATGGCCTGTTTGTGACATGTCTGAAATAAGAACTGTGTTGCTCATGCAACCTAATAGTCTTTTAAAAATATTCTACTTTCCCTGGCTCTGTTGTGGTATTTGCATCTGTAGTCTGATATAAAGCCCTTGAGGCAGGTCATTGTGTGATTTTTCTTTCCCGCAACCACGACTTGCAGGAAAGAAAATCGCTCAATTCTCCCATCAACACAGTCTGTGTGGAAGGGTGAATCCCTCTTGCTGAGCTAATGTGTGCGTACTGCTAATGGCTTTAGCCTCCGGCAATGATTGCATGGTAAAAATATGACATACTGGTTGTACCCAAGTCGATCAAAGGATTAACTTGGGTACAGCCAGCCTGCCCATAGATCGAATCTCAGCTGCTCCCTGCTGAACCAGTCGAGATTCAATCCATCTATAGCCATCTTAAGTTCTCTTTTTAGCGCATGTTTGCAGTGGTTGGTTCTGGGGGTCATGGTTGCGGTATTTAATTGCTGCTGTTCAGAGGACTATAGGAAGGTTATATAAAAGTAAATGTGTGTATGTAACTAGAAATGGAGATGGAACTTTCATACTGTCATTGCACAGCCTCCCTTGCCAAATTCCTAGATGTTTTAATGCCGTGGATGAGTGAGCTTATTGTCTGAATACACACATTGCTCACGTCTCACAACTGTCTCAGTGCAGCTGTGCACGACCTTTTGTGTAGGAGCCAACTATCAGTGAGGACTGGCTACTGAAAGATGTAAACATAGAAATTGAGGTCCTATTCCCCTATCCCCCCCCCCTTCCTCCAAAGCTCTACAAGGCATCCAGGACCCAGACCAGAACTTTTTATTCTCTGAGAAGAAAAAAAGCTTTTCTTCCTAAGAAACAAACGCTTGAGTCCGTTACCATATGTAGGTTAGAGACCTAGGTCACACCTAAATACTGTCCTCAAAGCGGTATTGAACCCAAAATCTTAAATGTAGTATATTATTGCTTACCAGTCATTTGATGTGGTGGCTGCTTTAGTTTTCTTTAGGCATTCGCCACTCTTTTTTTTTTTTTTTTTTTTTTTTTTTTTTTACCTGGTGGCCATTGTGAGTAGAAAATGCTGTTACGTCAGTGGGAGTAAACAATGCTTCATCATTAATGAGTGGGAGGAATAGTGTGAATTGTTGACGTTGGTGGAAGGAATAGTGCCCCTTCTTTGGAGTCAGTGGGAGGAATCATTGGTATTAGCAGGGGGAATAGTACCCACATTTTTGGTGTCAGTCAGTTCCCCATTGTCTGTGTCAGTGGAAGGATTTATGCCCGATCATTGGTGTCTATGGGAGGAACAGTGCCAATTGATATCGGGGGAAGAAATATTGCCCTATCATTTGGTGTCTGTGGGAGGAAAGGTTCCCCATTGCTGGTGTCAGACTGAGAATAGTGTTTTGGAGGACCAATAGTGCCCCAAGGGCCAAATGAAGGCAGGCAGAGGGCCACAGTTTAGAGACCATTGCTCTACAGTAAAATACTAACACTGACTGAGGGAACAAGGATCAGGCAATGAGAGTCTAGCTAGTACTGAACGAACTAGCAGTAAACGGGAATAAAGAACAGTGGGAGAAACCAAATCACTCAGTAAACAAGTTGCAGTAGCTAAAATCCACCACTGAATGTCAGAATACTGCTAAACAATAGTAACCTAATGCAATTCAATACAGCACAGAAAAAAAAAAAAAACCTATAAGAACACATTACAAATTTTGAACTTAGTCTTGCGATTGATGCAAAACTAGTTTATTCATATAACACCCTTACCTGTTTTTTTTTTTTCTTAAAAAGCAATGCTGCTATTGTGTATTTCAGATGAGGTTGCAGTTTACTTTGATGGTCCAAGAGCTAGAGCACAGAATACCCAGTATGACACTTTTCCAATTTTAATACATGGAAATGGCCCTACCAAGGTAAAGTATGGTAAAAATATGTATACAGCTATAAGTTAACTAGTAACTGTGTCTTACAGTTTTTGAATTGATTACTACGTACCTGTCTACCACAGTGCATAATCTTTGGAACTGGATAACCTTCAAGCTAGTATAATATATTTGACAGGTTGTGGTAATGGCCCTATAATACAGTATTGCAAAAAAAAAGAAACTATTTAGAAAAAATGTCCCAAATCTATATTGGGCAAATATAGTGCTTGAGCTGTTTTGAATTTACCTTTTTAAAAATAAATTATTTTTTTTTAATCGTAATGAAAATTAATTTTTTTTTTGTTTTGTTTTGTTTCTTGTCCATGAAACATGTACCCATATTGAGGTATTGTACAAAGTACATTTTGACCTTTTCCATTAGATTGAGCCAGGACACATTGTAAGAGTTTAACAAGAGAACGTCTCTTACTCATGCCAAACAAAGGGGACCAGATGTAGCACTCATAAAAATAAATATATTAGGGGGAACATGTCTAAAGTTACTTTCAGAAACAAACATGAGAAGGAATAGTTAATTGGCAGTTGTTAATCTGCAGTCAATAGTGTATTAGAGGTGTTGTCAGTTGCATAATTTTTTTTCACATCACATAATGTATTTAATCAATACTTGCCTTTGAAGCCTATCCAGGAAACTGAAATCTGCAGTTTTAATTTGTGTGGGATCCATGAAAAATGTGTCATGTTATTTATTGTTTTTAATCTTTCCATATCTAGTAATACCACTGTCTACAGTAAAGCCCCCCAAAGTGAAGTTCTAGAACAGCTTGAACCGTGATGTTCGTTGTTCTTCGGCAAATGAAATACTGCGCTAGATGTATATTCCTTTTGGAAACCCGGTGTCATAAATACCTTCCTTTTTTGCTGAGTGACTCACCAGTTATTTTAGAATTTGTTTTCAGTCTCGACTTTTAAGGGAGATTATATGTGTGAAGGAAGTCTGACTTCACATTCATAATTCTCTGACCTCTGATGCCCATGTCTGGGTTGTGTGGGTCCTGCTATTGCTTGCCGGGTTAAATGTCTGTTCAGATGATTCTGTATTCCCCCATGAGTTAGTTTGGTCAAGTAGCACGGAAAGAAGGAAATTGTATGAAATGAGGAAAAACTGTCTTACAAGAGACGGGCCAGACTGTGATAGGCTGATGTCATCTGGAAAGCATTTGCTTCTTTTCCTGCTAACATTAGTTTGTGGTTTTTGGTCTCATCATCAGACTTGGTTATTTTTTTTTATAGTCCCTAGGCATAAACTAATAAGGTATTATGGTAGTGTTAGAAGTGAAGCAGTAAGGAGATGTGGTAACAGAGGACGTGTAAGAGGCTGCGTATGTTGAGTTTTACAGCAGATGTCCTTATCGGTACATGGTCAGAGTGGGAGATTGCGTAGGCAATGTTAATAAATACCAGCATAGCACATGGAACAACAGTGATAGATGATTCATAGTGGGATCGCAAAGACTGAACTACATGTCCCTACAAGTTGGGGTCTCGCCCATGGTTCAGTTTCACTTTTTAAAAGTAAAATGTATCTTTTCTTTTTTAAAGATGGATGTTTAGGTGTTTAGATATTTCTTGGCACTTCGGGTCTGTTTAAATATACCACTGAAAGCTTTTCAATAAGTGCAAAAAATACAGTTCCACCAAGTTTCTGACAAGATCGAGATGTAACATTCTGTGCGCACAGAAGAGTTAACTTCGCGTTACTAAACCCACAACAGTAAAATTGGCATGTATATGCAGTAAAGCATGCTGGTTATACTCATTGTGAAACCTAAGGGGTTAATCTTCTGCATTATGTAAAAAGGCTGTTTGATCTTGACTTCTGATCTTCCCCTTTTTCAAGTGACCACCTCTTATCTCCTGATCAGACAGACTGAACTGTAAGCATTTTGCACATGCTCAGTTTGGCGTGTACTGCTAGAGAGGTTTTTTTTCTTTTTTTTTTTTTCTTCTTGGGAGTGTATGTGATCAGCACAGGGCTAATCCGCACTGGTCAGACAGAGGTCAGGGGTTTTGTATCCTAGAGCAGAAAGGAAAACTCCTCCTATAAGCTTTAGCTAGTGCTGGGCTGGACACTGATAGAAGCTTTGACTTCTGATGTGAAAAGGTATTTAGCAGTTTTTATATATACTAAAATAATTGAATTCCCATGTTCTGTGGGAGACCAGATATAGTGGATGCAGGGTCCTGGGTTTAGTAACACTTTAAGCATTGTTATCAACCCTGCCCAGATCATCTTTGTGAGACAGCTTCCCTATGCTATTGAAAAAGGAGAGTGACGGTGCTCTGTGAACAAGCTGAAGTTAGTAGCTAATTGGCTACCATGCACACCTGCACCAGATTTTACTCGCTCCAGTTTTGGTAAATCCAACCATTAGTAAGAAGCAGAGCAGATGCGCACCAATCCTTTATTTAAAAAGATCAAATAGACAGAATGTATAAGGGTTTAGTGTGGTTGTAAAGGCTCAAGGTTTTTTAACTTCATGCATTCATTGCATGAAGGTCAAAACCTTCAGTGTGCAGCAGCCCCCCCCCCCCCAATACTTGCCTGAGCCCCATCGCGATGTGCATAAAAGCCTCGGGTGTCAATCCCCAGCCAGTGACTAGAAAATGTGCAAAAGAAATCCTCGCTGGTTCTAAATTATACGTGACTAAGCAGCTGACACTAAATCCTAATGCTGGGATTTATCAAATATAATTGCAAAACAGTGTAGCGCTTAAACAGATATAAGTAAAAACCCAACTATTACCTCAGAAAGATGTTAATGGACCTAATGTGCCCCAAACAGAATTTAAATAAACTCACTAAAAACCAGCAAAGTGAATAATTCGTACCCATAAATAAATGAATATATCAAGAAAAAGTGAGTATTCCATGCAAATAAATCAAATTTAAAGTTCATATAAAGGAGTCCCATCTCCTTGCGATGGCAAAACCAAGTTGTCACATCTGCAAACTTGTCTCTCCACATCGTGCTCTAAAGATGCGTGCCAGATGTGTTTGACCCCCATTTTACTGAGTGGTCAAAAACAGCTCAATGATATCAGATATTGTTAGTGTCGGCCTCCTCCACACCATCAGATATGTCAGCATACGCATCAACATGCTTCATAATAGCCAACCGCTCTCGATGTACCAGGCTTCCAGTTGCAACATGTGTAAAGCAAAAAGGCTTTCTATAGTGTAAAAACGTAACTAAAAGGCTTTTATTAGAATAAAAATTGCACTTATAAATTAACAGGTAAAATATAGCACTATTAAAACAAACTCCCTATCTATTCCCACATTAAAGATGGTTGCGAGAATGTGGTGATGTATGCCCCGACTCCGCCCAATGCGGTTCGTCAGATGTGACTTCATCACGTCCACCACCATGCACTTGTATAGGAAATCCATGGGGAGAGTACTGGAATTGATTGGTGTCCCTCTCATGACAGTTGATTGCCAAGAGATACAAGTAAACTTGGCTTCAAGAGAACAATATATCTGGCCCTAGTGGTAAAAATATATAGTATAAATATATAACTAAACAACCCATATGTAATAATGATTTTCCAGGGCACCCTGGAGGTAGTTATTGTAATTGCATTATATTACAAATAAGTAAAAGGTTTTTTTTTTTTTTTGTTTTGTTTTCTCCCTTCTATATCCAAAAAATCTAAAGTAAAGTGCCAGTCATATCTCCACTAGGCATATAAAACGCTTTAATTTGACAATCTACTGCAATATACAAATGTCCACAAATGTCAAAAATATGAAATTAAAACAAAAGGATATTTATAAAGAACAGACCTCTACCAAATGTTGTTAATAAAAGAATTGATATGCCAATCAATGTTGAGGCCAAATGGCACATATGGTCAAATATGCACTTTTACCTCAGAATGGGAAATTTCTTCTTTTTGGCATTGTCATGGTTTTGCCAACTGAAGATCATTCAGTCACATAGTTCAAGACCTTCACAAGGAGATGGGACTTCTTTATATTAGCTTTTTGTTTGATTTATGTGCATGGAATACTCACTTTTTCTTGATATATTCATTTATTTATGGGTATAAATTATTTGCTTTGAGTTTTAGTGAGTTTATTTACATTCGGTTTGGGGCATATTTAGTCCATGGACATCTTTACGAGGTAATAGTTGGGTTTTCACTTATATCTGTTTTAAGCGCTACAGTTTTTTATAATCGCAGCAAGTGCGCCAATAAGAAAGAAACGGTGAGGCTGAGCCACAGCTCTAGGTGTGAATTTACTCGCAGAGCAGTGGCTCGGGAGAGAGCCTGTTTGGGTGCCCCCATAACAAGCTGGTTTGCTCTGGGGCACTCAGCCATCAGGAGGGGCCAGAAGCACCATTGGGGGACCTGGGGAGGATAGAGGCTGCTCTGTGCAAAACCATTATACGGAGCAGGTAAGTAGAACATGTTTGTTATTTAAAAAACAAAACCCTTGCCTTTTTAATATTGCTTGAATTTTTAGTTGTATACATACTGTATGAGCCTTTCAATAGTTGAGAGTTTTCTCTGCTGGATTCGGTTTTGTTTTTTCTAACCTTTGAAATAGATATTATTTTCTTATCTTGGGGGCAGGCAATTGGAGGACAATTTAAAAAGAAGAAAAAAAGACTTAGAAATTTTCACCTTCTGACACTGTGGTATGGATAACAAAAATTTGCTATAACCAAACGGACCTTTTCATTGACATGAAATATATCAAACTTTTGTTAACAGCGGCTACTTTACCAGTTGTTAGTTTGTGATCTCTGACAGACCTGTGATCTCTGAGATGGCTTCCAAAGTTAGAGATAACAAGGATCCCTGAATGTTATTTATGCCTTATTGTAGTTCTATTTAGTTAACATCAGATTTATTAAAATGTGTTCATTTTGGAATTTGTGCATTTTAATTAAAATGGCTGATATATATAGGGAGCCTTCCCATTGATATCTGGGACAGCTGAGATTGAATCCCATTTTGTAAGGTTTCTATTACACATCTAACAGATGAAGTACTAGTTGAAGAGTCAACCTCCCTCCCTTCTCTCTGCCCAGTACAGCTTCATTCAAACTTCCAGTTAGGGAGACTCTGAAGGTAAATGGCTATTGCTGTGCTCTCTTTACAAAACCCGTAAAGCAATGCACAATCAGTGTAATGGGTAAAGTGTCATGTATACAATGTTTCTGCCTGAAATATTGCTTTTATTAAAATAAAAATAATTTAAATAACATTTTAAACACAAATTTAAGGTATACTGATGCAAATCTGAATGCAGAATCTAATGCAGCTTTTTAGTGGAATCCACAGTGGCTGGTAGGGGATAGTCACCAACTGAGAGAAGGCAGCAGACTCTGTAAAAGGAACTACTTTAATGTAAAAAATATATAATTTAGGATTGAGAAATTTTTAGCCAGCTATAGGAAAATTTATGAAAAAAACAAAGTGTTCCTGTCTTTCTCTGATGCACTGTTCTGACCTAGTGATGACCATCTTTTGTAAGCTCGTACAAGGCACAATGATTGATGTGTGTTCGTTGATTTGTGCAGTGGACGTTTCAAATGATATGTGTCTATGAATGATGGTTTTAGTCTGCTGTGTAATCCTGCCTGAATGAGTCTTAGTGATCACCACATTAATGCCGAAAACCTTGGACAGCAGCTGGCTGATTGCTTCCAGATGAGACACACACACATAGAAATTCTGTCGGATGTGTGCACTCCTGACCATCCTGCTGTTGAGGCCAAATGCCCACAAATGACATGGGCTTACCCAGCGACAGGCCCATCGGAAACAACATGTTTTGCACATATTTTTAAAATTACGTATCTTGTCTGCTACAACGTCAAGTGAATTTTTAGACTTTTTTTTTGGTGTGTGTGTTTGTGTTTTTTTCCTGGTTTAAAGGGAAGTTCAGTAACACAAGACCACCAATAATCTGCCATTCTTCAGTGCCCTGACTGCTCACAACTACATTGCTTTTGAGGACCTGGAGCTACAAAATCTATTTGTTTTAATTGCCAGCTGCTGGTGAATTTGGTGCAATAAATGGTCCAACTGCCTAAACATTATTGTTGCTTGGATGGATTTTTTTAGTAGAATAAAAAATGAGACCGGAATGTTACTTGAAAGAAGGCTGTTCACAGTGCGAACCTTCTACACTCTACAGAGCTTCAAATCGTGTATGTGGGAGTATGAACATCTCATTTAAAGCTGAACTCCAGGCAGTTTAATCGGCATGTTTATTGCTAGCACATGACCACTGCAGCACACCTGATTGGCTTCTTGTGCTGTCTGCCTCTCCCAGTCTGAGCTCTACTATGCAAGGACTGTAAGAGGCTGATACCAAGTATGTATCCAAGTATTAATACGGCTTGCATTACTGCATACAGAGACTGTTATACTGTATGGGGTTGAACTTTAAGTAGATGTCATTATTTTCATAGCAGGGCTTACTTTTATCAAACTTGCAAATTACCCAAGATATTTGATGTCTTTGGCAGTTCTAATTTTTTTTGCAGTAGCACCTGCTTTACAGGGTTCATACTCACACCTTTTAAAGCAGATTGAAAAGGTCTATAAAGGAGTGTATAGAAGTGCAAACATGACCTGACACCTCTCTTTCTTTGTGTTTTTGTGTCCCAAAATACCTCACTGCTGGGCTTGGCTGGTGTATCTGCATAGTGTTTCATTTCTCCTTTTGCAGCCTAGCTTACTATAAATATATTTTTATATTGCACAACATTTGCATTTTTTTTCTCTCTGTAGGTTCAGCTAAACTACTTTGGAAATTATGTTCCTGATTTGTGGACACCTGAAATTAGTTGTCGAAATTGTGATTTAAACACCATTGATTTATCAACAATTGACGTGAGTATATGTTCAATAGAGGTCACTTTTCATGTTAAAAATGTACTATTACTCCGGCTAAGCACAGTGACACATTCACATAGTACTGCAGGATGATTCCTTTGCACACCAGATGCCATGTACAGCCCTTTGCTTGTGAACATTTCTTATGATTGGTGTTTATAATATGGGTCAACCAAAGCTTCTGCAGGTGCAGCAACATGACTAGACTCACTCAACCCTTCATCTTTGATGCAGTTATTTTTCCAGTATACAACCACAACTACTTCAGTAACTAACCAGACTGTAAAAGGATGTCATAGATCCCCCTAAAAACATAACACTGTTGCCTTACAAATGGGTACATTGTTCATTGTTCCTGGGCAGTTTCCATCTCTATAAGAAACCTTACTGTAACTGCAAGTACTTCCTTAAGGAGTTCTATCTGCCAGATTTCTTAACTGTGTTATGTTCCATTTGTGCCATCCATAACATCTACAGTGCAGATAGGACTGACATTTTGCATTTTAAACTGTGGAAGAAACCCATCAGTGATTCAACATGCCTACATGAATGTTTTTTTTTTTTTGTTGTTTTTTTTAAGGCTCTATATTGTAATAAGTTCTTGTGCTCCTCCATAGGCATAGCTTCCCAATGTCTAATTGCCCTGTCCAGTGTATTGTGTTGGCAGGAAACAAGGAAAAATGCAGCAGGGGGACTGATCTTTGTAAGACTATAACCTAATTGTTACATTAGGTCACAAGGTGCGAGGTAGCATAGGGACCAAACCACTTGAGTATGATGGATCTGTTTTGTAGCTTATGAGTGTTCCTCCTCTATTTTTTTGAACAAAGATGCTAGCACAGATGTTGTCCTAAAAAAGTTGCCAACCATCTGGTAAAAAATGAAAATGTTTGTATGAGTAGTTTAAAATGGGGTGACATATTAGAGGAAAAGCAACCATATTAAACATGCATTTTCTAAAATAAGAAGAGCCACACATTCACCTTTTAGGGCCAAAGTGTTTTTTTTTTTTTTTTTATTCAGTTAAAAATCCTAGAAACAACACAACAGGAAATACCTTGTAGCATTTAAAAAATGCAGCATGTTTTTTTGGAAGATTCTTGATAGATAAGACTTCCAACTATGCACTGACTCCAAGGCGTTGGTGAGCTGGTCTCTCAGGCATCTGAACAATAATATTTTTTTGTTTCTTAACGGTTGGGTTGTAGTTCATGGTTGATGAGTGGTCTTGTTACCCTGCAGAACAGAACATGAAATTTGTCTTTACTTCCTTCTTATGTAAGCCATCTTTGGTCCTCTTCAATGCTATCCTGAAGGAAAAAAAAGAACATTGTCCTTTAGGCTGTTTTAGCATCACAGACTATATGTGGGTGGGTTTTCTCCTGCTCAGATTTGTTTTCTTTGTACTATTCTCCTTTAGGATATAACAGCAGCCTTAGAATGTCATGGTGTCTGACAGGCCAGCTGCTGGTGAAATCTGAAATCACAACTGTTAAAGAATGGGGGGGATGCAGGATTGCTAGGGCTTAAGCACAACCTACAGTATAGTTTAGGTCAAGCCTAACAGGCAGGGGATGGTGTGATGGTCATCTGCATATAGCTATCGCTATGATAGGATGTGATTTTCATCTCCATGTCAAACCCGTAATTCCCAACAGAATGGCTATGATATGAACTGAATTAATTTCCATATCAAACTTGTGTTTCTCAAAGAAATGGCTATGATTTGATGTGAATTCTTCCCCAAGGGATGAACAGATTGTTCAGTCCAAACCTCGGCCCCTGTTAGTCAGGAGCTAAAAATCATATATAGAAGCAGTACTTCTACTACTGTGATATGACAACTTCCCTCTGTTGCTGGTTCCTAAGTAAACATTTGCACCTTCCACATCCCTAGGAACAACTGACATAATCAGGAATCCCTGCTCTGATGTCACCTCCAACCCTGCTGAGTACTATAGGTATTGGTCATATGAACCATGTTTTCAGGTTTTCTTATTTGGTGAGTTGGCAGGCATCATGATTGACTATGGATTTATAATTAAGGACTTTTTTGGGGGGATTATTATTTTTTGATAAAGGATATTTTGGGTGCTTGCATTTCTAGGTTAAATTTTTTTTTTCTTAGGGGTGTTATGTACCCCATACTTCTTCATGCAGGGGGGAGCTATCTGATGGCCTCCTTATTAAAGTAGACTTCCAGATTCCAATAGTTCCCCTACCCGCAGAACCCCACAGCCACCAGCCAGGGTTGTGGGGAAGAGGCCTTGTCCTCCATTAGCATGTGAACAAAGTGCTCTGCCCATCCATGTTGAAGGCTTGAAGCCTGGTATTCAGGAGGTATACACATGCTTTTTTTTTTTAAGAAGCTGTCAATGACCTATAATTTGCTGGCAATTGTAAACACTTTTTCCTTTTGGGCATTTATAATGTTTCACTTTAAGTATTTACAAAATTATTGCTCTTGGCCAACTGGAATATTTTATTTTTGCTTTGGTACATGTTTCTCAGGGCAGTGCGCACCCCATGCTATTTTTTTTTTGAGACCCCCTTGCTTATTAGCCCAGAAAATTGTCATTTTTAATTTGACAGATTTGGCTTCCATTGATTTCCATGGGATTAGGTTTAAGCGTCTGAACGTTTTTGAAATTCTCAGAATCCTGCTCAAACCAAACACAGGGCAGTTTGGCTTATCCCCATTTCCCATATCAAACATGTAATTCTCATCAGGATGGCTGTAATATGATGAGATTTCATCCCTACATCAAACAAGTAATTCTCAACAGAGCTGTCAGTTTTTTAAAAGGAAGTTATATTGAGTGTATTACATAACCTGTGAAGTAACAGCACTGGGCACCATTTATTCAGAGCCATTTTCAACATTTTTATGTTTTGATAGAAAATAGATGTCATCCAGTTTATGTAACCCCACCCTCAATGAAAACAAAACTCAAGTTAAAATCCAGAAAGTCAGTTTCTGAATGAGCAGTGAATGAAGACCCAGCAGGTTAAATCTGTGGCTGTGTTTTGTCGTTTATAGTATTATGTCTAGAACAAACATGGCTTGACAATTCCTAATGTGGAAAAGTATGATGTGCTGGAAATAAACCTTCACAGATGTTCCACTTTCATCCTCGGTCATACTGTTTTTTTTTGGGAATATACAGTCTGAGTCGCACCTTGTATTTTAAGTTGTTTTGTATTTCACTGTGTTCACTTCTTGGTTTCCCGACACAAAGCCCTGGAGTCATTGCTTACATGTCTGACTTTTTAGTTCTGTCCTGTCAGTCACTTCTGGTCTTGTAAATGGACAGAGAAGAACCATATAAACCCAGATTAGAACAGAACAGAACAGGAGCAGTTCTGAATAAAAAATAGAATGGCCCAGCGCACGGCAGAATTCCTTTCTGGCACAGGCTTGAATGGTTTGGAACATGAAAGATAAGTGTGTTTGTTTAGATATTGATTATATGTGGCAGTTTGGAAGAGCATTTCCAGACTGGTAAACAAAAGGAAAACAACTGTGTCCGAATCTGTGATTTGCTTTGGATGGCTGACAAATGGCAACCAGTAAATTACAACACAGGGTTGAAGTAAACATTGCAAAACTGAAAGAAAAACTTGGGGCATTTAATTCAGTTCTCAGTGAAAATACTGGTCTGCATTATAACCAAGAGCAAAAAGGTAACACACAAGGCATTAATAGAGAAAATAAATATAGATTTGTGTAGATATAATCTAATTAAAAGAGAATTGGAGAAGGACTTTGTATAAAAATAAAAAAAAATTATACTCACCTAGGTGGTCGCAGCATTAATCTGCTGCTCGCTCAGTTCTCCTCCTCCGCTCTGAGCATAGAGCTGGTGACTGTCAGTCTCTGGCTCTCTGCCCTGCCCCTCCAGCATTCAATGGCTGAACCCGGTGTCGGGATCTTTGCAGAGCCTGGACTGGCTCAGTGAGGTCAGCTGACAACAGGTTTCAGGACTGCAGAGTGATCTGTACTTCTCCTATGATCCATAGGAAAAGTATAGCCAAGCTTTTCTCCAACTTATAAAGAGCAGGAATCATTCTAAAAACAAGTGTCTTGTCTAACATAATCTGTAATGAACTTAAGAGAACAATTTGAAAGCGGACAGAGGTTCCTGCATGCACTTGTTAGTTTGTGAAGTACTTTATGAATTCCTGGAATCAGGTGTTTTCAGCTCCAAAGTTCTCCATCCAAGCATGTACTCCCCTCAATATCCTTCAGTGTAATGCACCATGGCTTTCTGGCATGCAGAGAATCAAAGGGGCTTGCCGTTTTATGAATGGATCATATTGCTGTAAATCTCAGAATCAAATTGGGAAGTTGCTTTGAGTCACATTGGAAATAAAGCTTAAAAATAAATATCTTTAAGAAATTGTCATTTTTTCACTGTACAAGTAGATAAAATTATAGCAAATTACAGAGTATCTAACTTTAACACTGGGCTCCACATTGGAAATTAATGCTTCTGCAGCTCAGCATATTGGAATTGGCAAAATATTTCATATGTACAGTCCCTACAATTGTCTGTAGAGATCAATACACAGTAAATGGAAAAGTACAGGATGCCCACAATGCAGCAAATCTTATGTTTATATTATGCAGAGCTGTGAGCAGTGCACATAATTGTATGCTGTGTCACATATACTGTCAGTTAACCAAAATATATATATATTTTTTATATTGCTCTTTTTACATGTGCTTTTTGAAAGCTGTAAAATCACTACATAGTATGTAGAAAATACCTGTTGATTTTGCCAGCTGTTTGTACTTCCTTAATTCTGGTGGAAGCACTTTGCATCTGTTATAACCTGTGTGTGAATGCTCCAGTGCTTCCTCCAGAAAAGCCATTCTCTGTTCTTCTCTTCCCTCACATACTTTCCTCCTAGTCAGGGCAGGGTTGCTTCAGCTAACCTTGCTGTCACAATAGGACAGGATGAAATCCCAACAGTTACTAAGTAATCAATCCTAAATACTATGAGTATAATGTCTGATAGAGACAGAGATATATTAATATAGTTTGTTTTGACTGAGGCAAGGACATGTGCTTGACTCTGCTCTCTGTTCCTTGGGGTGAAAGAAATAAATAGCAAAAATATCGCCAGTACATGTGAGATGCTGTGGCAGCGTGGGATGAAATTTTATCACTTGAGCTGGGTTGATAACCTACAAAAACATTTCTGCTACTTTTGTTGTTGCATTTTATGGCTGAATTTATACCCTATAAGGCCACCATACACTGCCTACAGACTGAACAAGAGAAAATCAATTGATTGCCATATCCACACCAACAGCATGGACTGAAGAATCTCCATAGCAATGGCTGCCTGAGTACCAGAACATTGATTTTCCTATCCATTATAACAGCATGGATGGCAGAATCTCCACAGCCGTGGCTGCTTGAATGCCCCAACAAGTACTACATCTGGTAGGATGCAGCCTATGTTTGGTGCAGGGCTAACCAGAGCTGGAATGTCAGCTGGCATTGCCTATAATTAACAACATAATAGCAACAAGGCAATATGGCTTTAAGACCATGCCCACTGTTACTGTTCACTTCCACCAACACAGGAGTGAGCTCTTTCTCTGATTCAAACCCCCTGATATGCACTTTCTCTCTTGATGCAGTAGCTATGAACTCAGCATTTGAGAGTGCACTCCTGTGATGGTGGATGTGAACAGTAAGTGTCTTCGGAACATCCTAGAAACAAGTCAGAAAACGGAGATGCAATCTCTTGAAGTTCAATCAAGCATCATAAGATACATAAACAGCATATTACATATTTTGGTTATAGCTATACAGTTTGTTTTTATCTCCAGATTGCCCTTATCTGCATAGGCAGTTTTTATTCAACTATGCATGTAAACTCTAGCACTTTTAGCAAATGCCAAAGCTGTCAGACTGACAAACTTAGTATATACTTTGTTTTTTATAGTGGTTCCCACCAACCATTGCTTATGAAGAGATTGACCTCTGACAGCTGCTCAATCAAACTTAGGATACATTTATTAAAGAAACTATACTGTATTGTCTTGAAGGTCCCAGTGACCCACAAGCCTAAGCCTTTGTATACTCAGAGGTTTCTCTGCTGAATATTTTAAACATGCCATATTTTTCTAATGGAAACATAATCTCTATGAATCAAACTATTCTGGCAGAATGACTTTAACCTAAACAGTAGACTTTCCTTCATAAACTGAAAGTGTAAGAATTACCATCTGGAGAGCTTGTGTCTGACATACAGATATAGTAAGCCTGTCTTGTCCAGTATTCATTTGTTCACAGTCCGTACTAGAAAGAGTAGTTACACCCCGGACAGGGTGTGAAAGCATCTCTGGCTCAGTGGTTATTTACTCTAGCCAGAATCTTGGAATCTTATTTAGCAAAGTTGTATCAGTCACAGTAATCTCCAACACCGCCCCCAGGCTCTTTTCATCACTTTTAACATAAGGCTCTTATCTGATACTTTTTTTTTTTTTTTTTTTTTTTTTGTGCCTTCCAAGCTGCATCTTTAGCCTACTCTTTTGTACTCTACCATGGAGGCCTATGTATATGAAGTGATGTTAATCTTAAACTGGCAACAGATGGATCAAAATTTGGCCGATTTCAGGAGGAACTGGCCAAATTTAGATCCATCTATGGGCATTCTCATTGTACTGAAGTGTATAGATCGACTTCAATACAACCAGCCTTTAATTTTTTTTTTTTTTTTTTTCTTGCGATCACTGATACAGATGTGGCAGATCCTCTCCTATTGTAGGTCATCAGTAAAATCTATAGTCTGTTCAGATGCTGAAGAACACAGGATTCTTAGGATTTAGGCTCCACATTTTATATAGATGGTCTAGATCAGTTTGTTTAAAAGATAATTAAAGATAGCTGTACATGAAATACATCTAGCAGTCTAAATAATACAACACAAGATCTTAAAGGAGAAGTTCATCTTTTGTAATATGCTACACACACATTCACAGTGTAACATGTTACGATCTGTCCAGTTCCTGCTCCCGCTCCCACCCCGGGTGCAATGCTTTACAGGCTCCTGCAGACAAAATGATAAATGCACACTTTGTTGTTTTTTTTTGTTTTTTTAACCTGCAAAAAAAAAAGTGCATTTATTTTTTTACCAAAAGGTGAACTTTTTTTTTTATTTTTTTTTTTTATTCAAAGCTAAATTTATTGTGAAAGTTATGAGATGGTAGCTATGTTCTTGTAATTGTTAACTCCTATTTAATTGACTGGTTTTATGTTTTTTAGGGCTATCCAGATATTACCGTAGGAATCTTTGTCGAACAGCCAACTCCTTTCCTGCCAGAGTTCTTCAGCAGACTGTTGGCACTTGACTATCCCAAAGATAAACTATCAGTATTTATTCATAACCGTGTAAGTATTGAGATGTACAGGATGTGTTTTTCCATTATTGTCTTGTAGCCATACTGTGTTAATGGCTTTAATGCCGGTCTATTAGCTGCATTTACAAGCTCTGAGATCTGCAAAATATAAAATTGCACATGGACAGTTGTAAGTTTGAAAGCTCATAAACTTTATAGTACTTCAGAAATATGCATGTTGATTTATATTCCCATTTGATGGAAGTATCCTGATTGATTGTTTCATTGATTTGACCTTGTAACTTACAGCTGAGCTGCTATTTTTAGGACCCACATTTTTATGGTTCACAACGGATGTGCAAATTTAATGAGTTATTCAAACCATTTACAAGCCATTTAATGCAGTTATTTGTGTTTTTAAAGTGAAGAAATGATGTATGAGTAGCATACTGTTTAACAGGGCTGCCTCCCTCATCTTATCTTCGCTCTTTAGCTTTCATTCTCTTTTGCTCTCTCAAAATTGATGCCCACCCTTAAAGGATATGCCAAAATTTGCTAGTTTTGGCTGAATCGGCTTCTTGGTGTAACATATTTTTATATAAACTAAGCGAAGATAATGTAAAATATCTTGTACTATTAGTCCAAGCTAGCCTAAAAGACAGTCAATGGCCAAAATGATCTTTCAGTTTACCCATCAATCGCACCAGAAAAGACCTCTACATCCATTCCCAAGTTTGGCCAATTCTAACTGTCCATCTCATTATATCTAATATCCTCTCCACCAGATTTTCCAGTTATAAGTAGTTACTTGACTCACTAGCAGATTGAACACTATTTTTCATGTGCCATCTTTTGATCCAGTGCCAAGTCTCAGCTCCATACAAATACTGGTCCAGGTGGATAAAGATCCTACTAGTCATTTGACCTGCAGTTAGAGGTCTTCCTGGGGTTGCCACTACATGGATGGCAATTTCTTCATCTTTTCTATTGGCCAGATAATGTGTAGTAAGGAAATAAAGATCCATGATGATCTGCTAATCTGGCTCATTGAGCCATTTCACATAATGGATTATTTACTTACAGTATTTCTTGGCTGGAAGCAAACTGGATGAGGAAAATAATGGAGTGCCATGTTTAGCATTACAAATGAAGCAATCTGCATTATTGGTGCACCGCCTTAGTTGCTCTCTTGCCCTTATTTATACTTGACATACATTCAAATAAGGGTAATGACATAATGATACTGTATTTTGCATTTTCATTGGTTTTCTCATATTGATTCTGATTTTCCCACAATAGACGTTAACTGGTAAAATGTCCTTTTGGAGCCCTTTTCCTATTTCCTTATTTAAGGTGCTGCAAATTGGTCAGAACCCTGGTTGTAGTGAATGCATATTAGGTGTGTGTATATTGAATGGTTTTCAATTTTTTACAAATACCTGAAAAGTGTGGTGTGCATTTGTATTCAGCCCCACTCAGTCAATACTTTGCAGCTGGAATTGCAGAAAAAGGTGGATCTACAATCTTTTTGGGGATGTTTCTACCAGCTTTGCACATCTAGAGTGACATTTTTGCCCGTTCTTCTTTGTAAAATAGCTCAAGCTCTGTCAGATTGGATAAGAGAGCATCTGTGAACAGCAATTTTCAAGGCTTGACAAAGATTCTTAATTGGATTTATGTCTGGACTTTGACTGGGTCATTCTTACACATGAGTGTGCTTTGATCTAAAACATTCCATTGTAGCTCTGATCTAAAACATTCCATTGTAGCTCTGGCTATAGCATCACATAGAATGCCTTTTGCTTTCTTATCTATATATCTGCACTGGTATACAGAGGTGGGGGCACTATATATTGGTGTAGTGTCTTTGCCTATATGTGGCAAAAGTTAGAGGACCTCCTGATCGCTCATTTCCAGCAGACTTAACAAGCCAGTGCTAAGAGCAATGAAAATATGCAAAACAGCCTACATCAACCAATCAGGGATTTATTCTCTGTGATTTAACTCGAAGTGGGGTTAGTTACAATGGCATGCTCTTTCACTGTTGTGTGTGTCGGACATATAGATGTTCTTTCGATTTTGTTTTTACAGCAAAATAGATTTTTTTTTTTTTCTTTTCAATTTCCCTGTGAGGTTTTTGCATAACTCCTATTGCCATAATAATTGTATAATTGACTGACCTACCATTAGCAAGGTCTAATTGCCATTGAAAAGTCTTTCAATTGTAATTTTTAAAAATCCACATGCAATTTAATCACTTTAAATCTAACAGTAATCACTAAAAACCACAGTGTCACTGCCCAGGATTTAGTTAAATAAACCACTCATATCATGAGTTGTATTAATCAGTGCTCCTTCTAATCAAGAAAACGCCTAATAAAATGATGTAAGCTGTGCCATGAGAACCTTGATGATTGATTAGTAACAAGAGGCTTAAACATAATGTCATTTTGCATTTAGTTCTGCTTACATAAATGTATTTCTTAATTAGAAAATTTTTACAAATTTCTTGAGTATAAAACTTTTCTCAAAGTAGAGATTACTTAAAGCAAACCTGTTGGACAAATAAAGCTGCTAAAATAACAGTAGCAGCAGGCAGTTAAAACATAACCTCACACATCTAGTATAGGGGAGAATTAAGCGATAAGATCTCTCCACCACGTAATGAGATGAGCAACCGATCAAGCAGGCCCAAGCATTGTCAGTTGTGATGGTGATAGGGTAGAAAAAGGGGGAGAGGGTGGTCAGTGGGAGCTGAGGCCAGATATTTAACAGCAAAAAGCATTTACTGACAGTAGTAGTCTCCGCTACCTACTACTATTTATTTCCCCTATGGGTTCACTTTAAAGAATTCCAAGCAAGTTTTAGAAAACCGTAACACCTCAACATCCCAATGGGCACCTTTTATGATATCTTAACAACTTCATGTCAAATTAAATTGTTTTGGCATATTTACATTTGTACTTCAATTTATTTAGACATTTATCAAAATCAACAAAGCTGTTTAAAATCACTAGTTCACTTTATTATAAAGCTGGCCACAAATGTTAAAATGTGAGGAAAAAAAAAAACCTATGTCCATTGAGTTCAGCCAAAAAACAAAGCAGCTATTAAGAATCCAAAGAATGTGTTATACTGTAGGGTCTAAAAATTTTTATACCTTCATTAGTATGTGTCTTATCTGTCCCCTCTGTTATCCAATATTTCCAGTAATGTAATTTTGTGTCCTAAAATATCACTTTCTCTGGCACATTTCCTTAATTACAGGAGGTTTATCATGAAAAACATATCCAGAAGTTTTGGGAAAAAGCCAAGGGAATCATTAAGAATTTCAAAGTAGTTGGACCTGAAGAAGAGATCACACAAGCAGAAGCAAGAAACATGGGAATGTAATACCACCTTTTAGATGCATGCAGATAAATATTTACCTCTTTGTTAAATGTATGAGTTGATTCTCCTTTTAGTGGATATTATTAGTGAATATTATCCAATGGATCAACAAAAATCCACAAAAGTTCTATGAAACAAGACAATTGGTAGCTGGACAATGAACAGCATGACCTCCAGGGTCATTGTTACAGAATCGTGCATTCAGCCAGGTGCTGTAATTAAAGCCCAATTCCACCAACAATCTTTTTTTTTTTTTTTTTTTTTTTTTTTAATACTTATTAGGGATCTCCCCCAACATTTCCTGTTCTACTGACACTAGCACAAGAGAGTGCAGGTGTCCCTGAGACAGGAAGACACAAGAGAGCAATCAAAACCTGCTATGTATTTTTTTTTCCCCACTCTGTTAAAGAAGTATGCTTTTTGTTGTGTTTTCTGTCCCCTATTCTTATGACACCTTGTTACACAAACTTGAAGTGCCCCATTTAAAAATCCATAGGCAATGCTTTAAAAGCCTTTACAGGTTACTACAGGGGATCTGGTGTTAGAATTACTGCCCATGATCTGATGTGTGATAACTCGAATGTGGGTAGATTGCTGTTTTGCCTGCATGCAGGACCGATGTGCGCATTTGCCTTTGAGCAGGAGGATGGGGGCACTTTAAATTAGTGATAAAAAATAATTTTTTTTTTGTTATTGCTGTCACAAGGAATATAAGAATCCTTGTTACAGCAATAGGCA
>NW_028319461.1:5000-17500 GCF_062004578.1 Staurois parvus
TCTATCTATCTATCTATCTATCTATCTATCTATCTATCTGTTATCTATCTATCTATCTATCTATCTATTATCTATCTATCTATCTATCTATCTATCTATCTATCTATCTATCTATCTATTAATCTATCTATCTATCTATTATCTATCTATCCATTATCTATCTATTATCTATCTATCTATTATCTATCTATCTATCTATCTATCTATCTATTATCTATCTATCTATCTATCTATCTATCTATTATTTATCATCTATCTATCTATCTATCTATCTATCTATCTATCTATCTATCTATTATCTATCTATCTATCTATCTATCTATCTATCTATCTATCTATTATCTATCTATCTATCTATCTATCTATCTATCTATCTATCTATCTATCTATCTTTCTACCTATCTCTCCCCCCTCTCTCTCTCCCTCCCTCTCTCTCCCTCTCTCTCCCTCTCTCTCCCTCTCTTCCTTCTCTCTCTTTCCCCCCTCTCCCCCCTCTCTCTCTTCCCTCTCTCCCCTTTCTTCCCTCTTCTTCCCCTCCCTCTTCTCTCCCTCCCTCCCTCTCTCTGTCTCTCTCCCTCCCCCCTCTCTCTCCCTCTTCTTTCTTTACCCCCCCTCTCTCTCCCTCTTCTCTCTCCCTCCCTCTCTTCCCCCCTCCCTCTCTCTGTCTCTCTATCCCCCTCCCTCTCTCTCTTCCTCTTCTCTCGCCCTCCTCCCTCTCTCTTCCTCCCTCCTTCTCTCTCTCCCCCTCCCTCTATCCCCTCTTCCCCCCTCTCTCTCCCTCTTCCCTCTTTCTCCTTCTCTCTCTTCCTCCCTCTTCTCTCTCTTTCCTTTCTTTCTCCCCCCCCCTTCCTCAGATCATATGGGACCACAGCCCCCCTCGCCAAGTGCTGCTGATCTCCAGGCAGCAGGAAGGGGGGAGGTGTGTGGTCCCATACGATCTAGTGTGTAATGTGCTAGATGGATGACAGGAGGGAAAGCCCACAGAAGACAACACATCTCACCTCCTCCGGGCTCTTTCATTGCTTCTCTCCCTGCTCCAGTATGTCCCCTGGTCCTGGCTCATCAGCTACTGGAGGGAGAGGTACACAATCGTCACTCTGCAACTGCCCTCCCCCACATCGATCTTCCTGCTGTCCGCCGCTGCTCAAAAGGTCCCTTCTTGCTGCCCTAGGCATACACCTTGTTAGCCTCACGGTAGATACCCCCCTGCCCCAAAGGCCAAGCAAAAGGCCACACTTGGCCTCTGGGCCGTAGTTTAGAGACCACTGCTCTAAGGGTCCAAAGCCCAGGTTCAGAGATGCATTCTTCCTACTTTTAGCTTGCAAAAAAAAAAGTAAACTGATGAAGGGGACACTCACATTTTAGAATTGTTCCTCAAGCACTGGACATTCTCTAGGATTTTTAAAAATGAAAGGGTCTACCATATACCCTGTAAAGCAGGGGTCTTCAAACATTCTAAGAAAAGGGCCTGTTTACTGCCTGTCAACAAGAGTAGAAAATGTCCACTACCCCATCATTGGTTTTAATGGGAGGAATAGTGACCCATTGTTGATATCAGTGAGAAGAATAGTGTCCCATTGATGGTGTCAGTAGGGGGAATGGTGCTCCATCATTGGTGTAAGTTGGTGGAATAGTGCCCCAAAGGCCAGATAACGGCAAGCAAAAGGCCACACTTGGCCCCCATTTTAGAGACCACTGCTCTAAAGGGTCCAATGCATTCATGCTACTTTTAGCTTGCAAAAAAAGTAAAGCGGTGAAGGGGACACTCACCTTTTATTAGACCCTTTCATTACAGAGGAAATGGAGGACACCTGGCCCATGGGCTGTAGTTTAGAGACCACTGCTCTAAAGGGTCCAAGGCTCAGGTTAAAAAATGCATTCTTGCTACTTTTAGCTTGCAAAATAAGTAAACTGATGAAGGGGACACTCACCTTTTAGAATTGTTTGTGAAGCACTGGACATTCTCTTGGATTTTTAAAGATGAAAGGGTTTACCATGTAAAGCAGGGATCTCCAAACTTTCTAAGAAAAGGGCCCATTTACTGCCCTTCAGGCTTTAGGGGGGCCGGAATGTAGTCAACAGGAGTAGAAAATGTCCAGAACCCCATCATTGGTTATAATGGGAGGAATAGTGACTCATTGTTGATATCAGTTAGAAGAATAGTGCCGCATTTATGGTGTCAGTAGGGGGGGGGGGGGATGGTGCTCCATCATTGGTGTCGGTTGGTGGAATTGTGCCCCAAGATCCAGATAACAGCAAGCAAAAGGCCACACTTGGCCCCTGGTCATAGTTTAGAGACCACTGCTCTAAAGGGTCCAAGGCCCAGGTTTAGAGACGCATTCTTGTTACTTATAGCTTGCAAGAAAAAGTAAACCAATGAAGGGGACACTCACCTGTCATTAGACCCTTTCATTACAGAGGAAATGGAGGACACCTGGCCCCTTGCCATAGTTTAGAGACCACTGCTCTAAAAGGTCCAAGGCCCAGGTTCAAAGATGCATTCTTGCGACTTACAGCTTGCAATAAAAAGTAAACCGATGAAGGGGACACTCACATTTTATTAGACCCATTCATTACAGAGGAAATGGAGGATAACTCCATAGGACCCCTTTGGAGATGACTGGTAATAACTTTAAGACGTATGTATTTTATTTTACAGAGGTGTGAAATTGGTGTGAAAGAAAGATGAAGATTCTACTTCTCCTCCAGTTATTCATCTCGCTGGTCTTTGGAACCAACCCTGACCAACAATATCAAGGACAGGGCAATTACCCTCACCCCGAATGGAAAGAAGAAGTAACTCGGTCCCAAATGGACTTTGCTGTGAGCATTTACCAACAAATTTCAACGCCAACAATAAGACCTCCACCAAAAATTTTTCTTTCACCGCTCAGCATCTACATAACCCTTTCCATGGTTGATCTTGGTGCCCATGGTAAAACTCGGGGATGAAATCCTCAACGTCTTAGGCCTGAAAGACAATGACCCAGTGTTGCATGAGGGCAATAAAAAGATCCTTGATGCAATACGTCAGCAGACCAAAGGCGAGGAATTCAAGCTTGGTAATGAGGTCTTCATCAAAAAGGTAGTTTTTTTACCGCATTTCCAAGACTATATGAATCTCTACTACAATGCCCCTATTAATAGAATCAGCTTCAGTGACCCCCAAGCTGCTGAGAAAACAATCAATAAGCTCGTGAGTGACAAAACAGACCATAAGATACAACATATTGTCCATGACCTGAGCCCAGAAACATCGATGGTTCTCCTAGATTATGCACTCTTTCTAAGTAAGTCCATTTTACCTTTGACTAAAGAAAATAGATATTGGAGAAACAAATGTTACAAAACACCAGATACAACAACCATTTCACTATCTTTTACAAGAGCCTATATTTACCATAAGGCACTTGTAGGTCAATCGCTAGATCTCCAGGCTAACGAGCACCACGAGACCTAAAATTTACAAACTGATATTTTTTTTTCCTTTCATTTTGTTTGCATTATATGTCCACCTCTGAACATTTGTGGCTAAATTGATCAAGACAGCTGAAGAAAGAGTTTATTATTATTATTATACAGTATTTATAAAGCGCCAATAGTTCGCTCAGCGCTGTACATTACAAAGGGGGACAGAACAATACCAATACAATGTGATACATGAGGAGTTTGAGGGCCCTGCTCCTTGGATCTTACAATCTAGGAGGGAGGGGATGGTGGCACAGGAGGAAATAGCTGTGGGGGATGGAGTGGTAGGAAAGGTGGAGGAGGTTGGGAATTAGCAGGGGGTGGGTAGGCTTCTCTGAAGAGGTGGGTTTTCAGGGTGCACCTAAAGGAGAGGAGAGTAGGTGATAGTCTGAAGGATTGGGTTAGGGAGTTCCAGAGGATGGGTGACACCCTGGAGAAGTCCTGGAGGCGGGCATGGGAGGAGGAGACCAGGGAACTAGAGAGAAGGAGGTCTTGTGAGGAGCGGAGTGTGCGTGTTGGGTGGTACTTGGATATTAGGTCAGTGATGTAGTTCGGGGCAGTATGGTGGACAGCTTTGTACGTCAGTGTTAGGATTTTGAATTTGATCCGTTGCGCAATCGGAAGCCAGTGGCGGGATTGGCAGAGGGGGGTGGAGGACACTGAATGGAGGCCAGTGGAGGGATTGGCAGAGGGGGGTGGCGGAGATGGAGCGGTTGGAAAGGTGAATGAGTCTGACAGCCGTATTCAGGATGGACTGAAGCGGGGATAGCCAGCGGCGAGGCAGGCCAGTGAGGAGGGAGTTGCAGTAGTCGAGTCGTGATATGATGAGGGAGTGGATGAGCTGTATGGTGTTTTCTGGGGTTAGGAACGTGCGGATTTTGTTGCGGAGGTGGAGTCTGCATGTTGCGGAGGTGGAGTCTGCATGTTGCGGAGGCGGAGTCTGCATGTTGCAGAGGCGGGGTCTGCATGTTGCGGAGGTGGAGTCTGCATGTTGCGGAGGCGGAGTCTGCATGTTGCAGAGGCGGGGTCTGCATGTTGCGGAGGTGGAGTCTGCATGTTGCGGAGGTGGAGTCTGCACGAGTTTGTTAAAGATTGGACTTGGGGCTGGAAGGATAGGTTGGAGTCCAGAATGACACCAAGTATTCTGGCCTGCGGGGCAGGTTTGATGGTGGCATTGTTGGATGTGACGGAGATGTCAATGGCGGGTGGTGTCCAGGCTGGGGGGAAGACAACAAACTCAGTTTTGGAGAGGTTCAGTTTAAGGAAGTGGAGCGACATCCAGTCTGATATGTCGCTCAGTAGGTGTGTGATTCGGGCGGAGACCGAGGGGGTGAGATGGGGGGTCGAGAGATAGATTGTGTGTCGTCGGCATAGAGGTGGTAGTTGAAGCTGTGAGAGTGTATGAGTTGGCCAAGGGAGGAGGTGTAGATGGAGAAGAGAAGGGGCCCGAGGACGGAACCTTGAGGGACCCCAACAGAGAGGGGGAGGTAGTAGCATTATAGGTAACGCTGAAAGAGCGTTGTGACAGGTGTGTATGCTGCGAAGAGTCAGAAGGCTCTTCACAACATGAGGCCATCTCTTCTTTCTCTTGTTTGGTGGTGGGTACGGTTGGACAGTATGCCAGCATATTAATCAGATTACAAGTTGCCATCAGTAGCTCAATCTATCTTTAGGTTCTACTGAAATAGACACAGGGGGCAGAGCTTGCATAAAAGGACATTATCATTTAAGAGTGCCTGTGGTGGCATGGCGTCCAAACACAACTTTGTATACCAATAGGCAGGAAAAGTAGATTCATGTTGCCTTTGGCTACTTATAGACATGAGCTAACCATTGTTTGTTTATAATAATAATCGGTGAGTATGGTGGTGATCAGGATGCTGGTAGGGGATATACCAGTGATCCGGGCACTGGTATGGGTATGGCAGTGATGTGGCATATGGTGGTGCTCAGAACACTGGTGTGGCGTATGGTGGTGATCAGGTCGCTGGTGTGAAGTATGGTGGTGATCAGGTCGCTGGTGTGAAGTATGGTGGTGATCAGCATACTGGTATGGTGTATGGCAATGATCAGGATGCTGGTATGGGGTATGGCAATGATCAGGATGCTGCTATGGGGTATGGCGGTGATCAGGGCACTGGTATGGGGTATGCCAGTGATCAGGGCACTATTGTGGGGTATGGAGGTGATCAGGAGGTTGGTATTGCATACGACAGTGATCAGGGCAGTGGTGCGGCTTATGGCAGTTATTAGAACTCTGGTATGGGGTTTGGCAATAGTCAGGAGGTTGATATGGCATATGACGGTGATCAGGGCACTGGTACGGCATATGGCGGTGATTAGGGCACTGGTACGGCATATGGCGGTGATTAGGCCGCTGGTATGCAGTATGGTGGTGACCAGGACTCTGATATGGGGTGTGGCGATGATCAGGATGCTGGTATGAGGTAAGGCTGTGATCATTACATTGGTATGGTGTATGGCAGTAATCAAGGCACTGGTATGGCATATGGCAGTGATTAGGACACTGGTATGCAGTATGGTGGTGACCAGGACTCTGATATGGGCTGTGGCAATGATCAGGACATTGGTATGGGGTAAGGCAGTGATCAGGATGCTGGTATGGGGTATTACGGTGATCAGGGAGCTGGTATGGGGTATTGCGGTGATCAGGGCACTGGTATGGGGTGTGGCAGTGATCAGGGAGCTGGTATGGGGTATGCCAGTGATCAGGGCACTAGTGTAGGGTATGGAGGTAATCAGGAGGTTGGTATTGCATATGACAGTGATCAGGGCACTGGTACGGCTTATGGCGGTTATTAGAACTCTGGTATGGGGTTTGGCAATAGTCAGGAGGTTGATATGGCGTATGGTGGTGATTAGGGCACTGGTACGGTGTATGGTGGTGATTGGGACACTGGTATGCAGTATGATGGTGACCAGGACTCTGATATGGCATGTGGAAATGATCAGGATGCTGGTATGGGGTATGGCGGTGATTGGGACACTGGTATGGGGTATGGCGGTGATCAAGTCATTGTTATGGTGTATGGTGGTGATTAGAGATGAGCGAATTATTCAAAAATTCGATTCGGCTGATTCGCCGAATTTCAGGAAGAAATTTGATTCGATGCGAATTAATTCGCTACGAAGTTAACTTATAAAAAGGGTTTCTAGGCTTCAGAGAGCCTTTAAATTAGTGCAGAACACTGTACCTTTAATTTAAATGCCCTTGGAGATGAGGAAGGAGAAGGAGAAGGAGAAGGATGAGAAGAAGGAGAAGGAGAAGGATGAGAAGAAGGAGAAGGATGAGAAGAAGGAGAAGGATGAGAAGAAGGAGAAGGAGAAGGAGAAGGATGAGAAGAAGGAGAAGGAGAAGGATGAGAAGAAGGAGAAGGATGAGAAGAAGGAGAAGGAGAAGGATGAGAAGAAGGAGAAGGATGAGAAGAAGGAGAAGGAGAAGGATGAGAAGAAGGAGAAGGATGAGAAGAAGGAGAAGGGTGAGAAGAAGGATGAGAAGAAGGATGAGAAGAAGGAGAAGGATGAGAAGAAGGATGAGAAGAAGGAGAAGGATGAGAAGAAGAAGGATGAGAAGAAGGAGAAGGATGAGAAGAAGGAGAAGGAGAAGGATGAGAAGAAGGAGAAGGATGAGAAGAAGGATGAGAAGAAGGAGAAGGATGAGAAGAAGGAGAAGGATGAGAAGAAGGAGAAGGAGAAGGATGAGAAGAAGGAGAAGGATGAGAAGAAGGAGAAGGAGAAGGATGAGAAGAAGGAGAAGGATGAGAAGAAGGAGAAGGATGAGAAGAAGGATGAGAAGAAGGAGAAGGATGAGAAGAAGGAGAAGGATGAGAAGAAGGAGAGGATGAGAAGAAGGATGAGAAGAAGGAGAAGGATGAGAAGAAGGAGAAGGATGAGAAGAAGGAGAAGGATGAGAAGAAGGATGAGAAGAAGGATGAGAAGAAGGAGAAGGATGAGAAGAAGGACAGTTCTGTGACAGTTTCTGTCTATTTCTGACAGTTCTGGGACATTCACTCCATACAGCGGTTGAAACATTGTATCTATTTGTTTCCATAAATGGATCCATTTATGGAAACAAATAGATACAATGTTTCAACCGCTGTATGGAGTGAATGTCCCAGAACTGTCAGAAATAGCGGAGCTCTGCAGGTACACTTTTTGCCGGCTTGGAATTATTCTTATTTTCATCCTACTTCTTCTTCTTCTTCTTCTTCCTCTTCATCCTCATCCTCTTCTTCTTCTTCTGAGGATGAGGATGAAGAAGAAGAAGAAGAAGAAGTAGGATGAAAATAAGAATAATTCCAAGCCGGCAAAAAGTGTATCTGCAGATCTCCTCTATTCTGCAGATACACTTAGAGGAGCTCTGCAGATACACTTTTTGCCGGCTTGGAATTATTCTTATTTTCATCCTACTTCTTCTTCTTCTTCTTCTTCTTCATCCTCATCCTCTTCTTCTTCTTCTAAGGATGAGGATGAGGATGAAGAAGAAGAAGAAGAAGTAGGATGAAAATAAGATTAATTCCAAGCCGGCAAAAAGTGTATCTGCAGAGCTCCTCTAAGTGTATCTGCAGAGCTCCTCTAAGTGTATCTGCAGAATAGAGGAGCTCTGCAGATACACTTTTTGCCGGCTTGGAATTATTCTTATTTTCATCCTACTTCTTCTTCATCCTCATCCTCATCTTCTTCTTCTTCTTCTGAGGATGAGGATGAAGAAGAAGAAGAAGAAGTAGGATGAAAATAAGAATTCCAAACCGGCAAAAAGTGTATCTGCAGAGTTCCTCTATTTCTGACAGTTCTCTGACAGCTCCTTCACATGTACAGCGGTTGAAACATCTGTATCCTAAATGGAAACAAATAGATACAATGTTTCAACCGCTGTACATGTGAAGGAACTGTCAGAGAAATGTCAGAAATAGCGGAGCTCTCTGCAGGGACACCTTTGCCGGCTGATCGGGAAAAATCTGATTCGCGCACCCGAAGTAGGCAAATATTCGGATTCGCCGCGAATCAAATTTTTCCTGAAATTCGTATCGAATTCCGGTTTGCCTGGTTCGATTCGCTCATCTCTAGTGGTGATCAGGGCACTGGGACGGCATATGACGGTGATTGGGAGGCTGGTATGGGGTATGGCGGTGATCAGGTCGTTGGTATGGGGTATGGCGGTGATCAGGGCACTGGTACGGCATATGACGGTGATTGGGAGGCTGGTATGGGGTATGGTGGTGATCAAGTCATTGGTATGGTGTATGGCGGTGATCAGGGCACTGGGACGGCATATGACGGTGATTGGGAGGCTGGTATGGGGTATGGCGGTGATCAGGTCGTTGGTATGGGGTATGGCGGTGATCAGGTCGTTGGTATGGGGTATGGTGGTGATCAGGGCACTGGGACAGCATATGATGGTAATTGGGAGGCTGGTATGGGGTATGGCGGTGATCAGGTCGTTGGTATGGGGTATGGTGGTGATCAGGGCACTGGTACGGCATATGACGGTGATTGGGAGGCTGGTATGGGGTATGGCGGTGATCAGGTCGTTGGTATGGGGTATGGCGGAGATCAGGGCACTGGTACGGCATATGACGGTGATTGGGAGGCTGGTATGGGGTATGGCGGTGATCAAGTCATTGGTATGGTGTATGGTGGTGATCAGGGCACTGGGACAGCATATGATGGTAATTGGGAGGCTGGTATGGGGTATGGCGGTGATCAGGTCGTTGGTATGGGGTATGGTGGTGATCAGGGCACTGGTACGGCATATGACGGTGATTGGGAGGCTGGTATGGGGTATGGCGGTGATCAGGTCGTTGGTATGGGGTATGGCGGAGATCAGGGCACTGGTACGGCATATGACGGTGATTGGGAGGCTGGTATGGGGTATGGCGGTGATCAAGTCATTGGTATGGTGTATGGTGGTGATCAGGGCACTGGGACGGCATATGACGGTGATTGGGAGGCTGGTATGGGGTATGGCGGTGATCAGGTCGTTGGTATGGGGTATGGCGGTGATCAGGTCGTTGGTATGGGGTATGGTGGTGATCAGGGCACTGGGACAGCATATGATGGTAATTGGGAGGCTGGTATGGGGTATGGCGGTGATCAGGTCGTTGGTATGGGGTATGGCGGTGATCAGGTCGTTGGTATGGGGTATGGCGGTGATCAGGTCGTTGGTATGGGGTATGGCAGTGATCAGGTCGTTGGTATGGGGTATGGCGGTGATCAGGTCGTTGGTATGATGCATGGCAGTATAACTGTGAGCACTGGTGACACTGGGACAAGAGACAGGGGCTGGCTGCACTCTTTATTCGTATTACACTGGGGACAGTGCTCAGGGACACTGGGGGTGGCTGGCACTGCAGTCTGTGAGTGTAAATGCACTGTGACAGGCTGCTGTACACTTACAGGCTGCAGCAATGGTTCTCAATGAGAGCAGAGAGATCCGAGATGCTTACTTTCAGCTTCCATTGTTTATTATGTGATTGCTGTGATTGGACACAGCAATCACATGGTAAAAGACCATGTGATCATCCGGACACACCAATCACAGAGCTCCTGGGTGCATGCTTTGTGAGCCGCACAGGAGAATCCGATGTGGACTGATGTACGTTAACCTGCATCAAACCCAAAACAGTCCAACCAGTCTGAATATGCAAACAATCCCCCCCCCAGGATGAATCTGTCCCTGTGGCTAAAATCCCCCCTCCCAGCACAAATCTCCCCCCCCCCAGCTGAAATTCTCTCTCCACAAATCCTCCCAGCACAAATCAACCCCCCAAGAAAATCACTCCTCCTAGCACACATCCTCTACCCCTCATATTTACCCTACCATTCCAAACCCCCCCTCCAAGGACAAATTCCCCTCATCCCCCTCCTAACACGACCCCCCTCCCCCGATCTTACTGGCACAAATGCCCCAATAATCCCTACTAGCACATACCCCCCCCCCCCCACAGCAAAAGAAAATTTCCTCACCTCGCACAAATCCCCTCCCCCCTCCACCATATCACCTCTTCTAGCACAAATCTGTTAAATTCTCCCCCTACTAGCACCATCTCGTCTTCCCCATCCATCCTTCTAACACAAACAAATCCCCCCAAATTACAACTCCTAGAACCCCCCCCCCCCCATTTCCCCTCCTAGAACAATTCATTCACCCTGCTGCCTCCCAAATTCCCTCCAACACAAATGCCCCCCCCCAATCTCCATGAGGAGCCCCCCACCTCACATGATACCACAGTGCCCAGGGCAGTCATCCCTCCTGCCCACCCCTTGTTCCAGCCCTCCAGCTGCATTAAAAAGGCTGTTTGATCCTGTCTTCTCTGATCCTGCCTATCTTCTACTTCCCCAATCCATCTCCTGATAAAACAAAGCCTTGGAGGCAAGCTGCACATGCTTACTTTGGTGTGTATTGCTAGAGAGGCTGCATGTGATTGGCACTGGGCCAATCAGCACTGTCCAGAGAGAGGGTCAGGGGTAACCTCATAGGAATGAAAATACTTCCTAAAAGATTAACCAGTGCTCTGCTGGACACTGATAGAAGTCACAAGACTGCTCTATACTGCTGATGAGAAAAGGGATTTAGCAGTTTATATTTACTAAAATTATGTATTTCCTGAGTACTGTGGGAGACCAGATAGTGAATGCGGGGTCCGGGGAGAGCGGATATAGTGAATGCGGGGTCTGGGGAGACCAGATAGTGAATGCGGGGTCCGGGGAGAGCGGATATAGTGAATGCGGGGTCCGGGGAGAGCGGATATAGTGAATGCGGGGTCCGGGGAGACCAGATAGTGAATGCGGGGCCCGGGGAAAGCGGATATAGTGAATGCGGGGTCTGGGGAGAGCGGATATAGTGAATGCGGGGTCCGGGGAGAGCGGATATAGTGAATGCGGGGTGTCCAGATATAGTGAATGCGGGGTCCGGGGAGAGCGAATATAGTGAATGCGGGGTCCGGGGAGAGCGGATATAGTGAATGAGGGGTCTGGGGAGAGCGGATATAGTGAATGCGGGGTCCGGGGAGAGCGGATATAGTGAATGCGGGGTCCGGGGAGAGCGGATATAGTGAATGAGGGGTCTGGGGAGAGCGGATATAGTGAATGCGGGGTCCAGGGGGGAGAGCGGATATAGTGAATGCGGGGTGTCCAGATATAGTGAATGCGGGGTCCAGGGAGAGCGAATATAGTGAATGCGGGGTCTGGGGAGCCCAGATATAGTGAATGCGGGGTCCGGGGAGAGCGAATATAGTGAATGCGGGGTCCGGGGAGAGCGGATATAGTGAATGCAGGGTCCGGGGAGAGCTGATATAGTGAATGCGGGGTCCGGGGAGAGCGGATATAGTGAATGCGGGGTCCGGGGAGAGAGGATATAGTGAATGTGGGGTCCGGGGAGAGCGGATATAGTGAATGCGGGGTCCGGGGAAAGCGAATATAGTGAATGCGGGGTCCGGGGAGAGCGGTTATAGTAAATGCGGGGTCCGGGGAGAGCGGATATAGTGAATGCGGGGTCCGGGGAGAGCGAATATAGTGAATGCGGGGTCCGGGGAGGGCGGATATAGTGAATGAGGGGTCCGGGGAGAGCGGATATAGTGAATGCGGGGTCCGGGGAGAGCGGATATAGTGAATGCGGGGTCCGGGGAGAGCGGATATAGTGAATGCGGGGTCCGGGGAGAGCGGATATAGTGAATTCGGGGTCCGGGAATAGTGGATATAGTGAATGCGGGGTCCGGGGAGAGCGGATATAGTGAATGCGGAGTCCAGGGAGAGTGGATATAGTGAATGCGGGGTCCGGTGAGGGCGGGTAAAGTGAATGCGGGGTCCGGGGAGAGCGGGTAAAGTGAATGCGGGGTCCGGGGAGACATTGTTGCCCATCTAGTGCAACTGTTGTTAATTTAATTAATACCAAAGTAGCTGAAACTGATGAACAACCCCCTCTGATACTTACCTAACCAGATAAAATTCCCAGGAATTTCACTGACTTGATGCTAGACTCTAAAAAGCGTTCCTTTAATTTTTTTTGAGCA
>NW_028319461.1:22500-102500 GCF_062004578.1 Staurois parvus
AAGAAATAAAGAGACCAGACTTCTGAAAAATTCCTTTATTGAAGAAAAAAAACACAACAATAGTTTTTGTCCTTTTATTGAAAAAAAAGGCAAAAAATGGTTCCATTGATGCAACCCATCGTCCATCACGGCATCCAGCGTTTTCACAACGATGCTGACTGGCCAAAATAAAAAAAAACCCCGACGCCCGCCGACCCATCCGCAGCCACCAAGCACTCGCCACACTCTGACATTTGCCGGTCAGATGTAAACAATTGGCTAGAGCCAGCAGTGACGTCACCGTTAGCTCCGCCCAATTGTGCAGTGATTGGCACCTGACCTGTGGTCTATGCTGGCGCTTGTAGTTCTTCACTAGTTGGAGTTTGGGGGGATCACGTCCTCAACTCTGAGGGGTTCATGCTGGGTCTTGTCTGCACTGCTTGTACTTTAGTTCCTGGAGGCCGTGGTGATGCAAGTCCTCCAGGGGCCTTGGATGGCCACATTGTCCTCCTGCCAACTTTGTGATCATGGAGAGCCTTAGAATGTTTTCCCCGATCCATCACTCTGCCACTATTGGCTCCAATTTAGATGGGGGGGGGCTCCCAATTTTAGTCTTGCCTAGGACAGCACAAAACCAAAAATGCCTCACTTGGTGTACAGGGGGGAGGCTGAAGAAGCAGGGCCACCCCACTGGAAGGGCATTACCCCAGAACCAGCTAGCCTAGTGCCCACCACTGTGGCTGGTTCTCAGGGGTGAACTGGGCTGGGGGGGCCCCGTATAAAGGCTGCACAACTGAGATCCCACCTGCGTCCCTCCCCCCCAAAATTACACAGGCCACGCGTCAGAGGATATACCTTCTTGCTCCTTCCCAGACTTGCCTGATAGAGAGACATCATGTCCAGACTCCAGAGGGGGACCTGCCAGGAGGACACTGATGAAGGGGAGAGCGCAATGTATGAGTGAGCGTATAGGGGTGTGGGGATCTGGGGGACTGAGGGCAGCCCACTATGCTGGGACATGTAGTGTCCTCTCTGGGGGACTGAGGGCAGTCCACTATGCTGGGACTTGAAGTGCCCTCTGTGGGGGATTGAGGAATGGCAGCCTGCTATGCTGGGACTTGTAGTGCCCTCTGCAGGGGACTGATGGCAGCCCACTATGCTGGGACTTGTAGCACCCTCTGTGGGGGACTGAGGAATGGCAGCCCGCTATGCTGGGACTTGTAGTGCCCTCTGTGGGGGACTGAGGAATGGCAGCCTGCTATGCTGGGACTTGTAGTGCCCTCTGTAGTGGACTGAGGAATGGCAGTCTGCTATGCTTGGACTTGTAGTTCCCTCTGTGGGGGACTGAAGAATGGCAGCCCGCTATGCTGGGACTTGTAGTGCCCTCTGTGGGAGACTGAGGAATAGCAGCCCGCTATGCTGTGACTTGTAGTGCCCTCTGTGGGGGACTGAGGAATGGCAGCCCGCTATGCTGGGACTTGTAGTGCCCTCTGTAGTGGACTGAGGAATGGCAGTCTGCTATGCTGGGACTTGTAGTGCCCTCTGTGGGGGACTGAGGAATGGCAGCCCGCTATGCTGGGACTTGTAGTGCCCTCTGTGGGGGACTGAGGAATGGCAGCTCGCTATGCTGGGACTTGTAGTGCCCTCTGTGGGGGACTGAGGAATGGCAGCCCGCTATGCTGGGACTTGTAGTGCCCTCTGTGGGGGACTGAGGAATGGCAGCCCGCTATGCTGGGATTTGTAGTGCCCTCTGTGGGGGACTGAGGAATGGCAGCCCGCTATGCTGGGACTTGTAGTGCCCTCTGTAGGGGACTGAGGAAAGGCAGTCTGCTATGCTGGGACTTGTAGTGCCCTCTGTGGAGGACTGAGGAATGGCAGCCCGCTATGCTGGGACTTGTAGTGCCCTCTGTGGGGGACTGAGGAATGGCAGCCCGCTATGCTGGGACTTGTAGTGCCCTCTGTGGGGGACTGAGGAATGGCAGCCCGCTATGCTGGGACTTGTAGTGCCCTCTGTGGGGGACTGAGGAATGGCAGCCCGCTATGCTGGGACTTGTAGTGCCCTCTGTGGGGGACTGAGGAATGGCAGCCCGCTATGCTGGGACTTGTAGTGCCCTCTGTAGTGGACTGAGGAATGGCAGTCTGCTATGCTTGGACTTGTATTGCCCTCTGTGGGGGACTGAAGAATGGCAGCCCGCTATGCTGGGACTTGTAGTGCCCTCTGTGGGAGACTGAGGAATAGCAGCCCGCTATGCTGTGACTTGTAGTGCCCTCTGTGGGGGACTGAGGAATGGCAGCCCGCTATGCTGTGACTTGTAGTGCCCTCTGTGGGGGACTGAGGAATGGCAGCCCGCTATGCTGGGACTTGTAGTGCCCTCTGTGGTGGACTGAGGAATGGCAGTCTGCTATGCTTGGACTTGTAGTGCCCTCTGTAGTGGACTGAGGAATGGCAGTCTGCTATGCTGGGACTTGTAGTGCCCTCTGTAGTGGACTGAGGAATGGCAGTCTGCTATGCTTGGACTTGTAGTGCCCTCTGTAGCGGACTCACTTGGTGGCGGACACACTGGGAACAACAATGGAGGCCACAACACTTGGTGGGAGCCCAGTCACTGCTGTCCCATCAGATGTGGAGTTAGAGGAGCCTACACCCTCCACTGACCAAGGTGGGTAAGGGGGCACTCCGCTACAACACATTGATGTGACCCTATCATTTCATTAATACTCCGAGCCCTGGCTAGTGTAAAGACCCCCCCCCCCACTTCCCAGGCAGCATTTTCCTGGCAACCTGGGCTCACAGGTAGTGGTTTGAACAATTCTGGCCAACATCTACTGCTGCAGTGAAGTTTCTGTGGGAGTCAGTCCCTAATCAAAAGTGAGTATTGCAGCAAAAAATGTTTTTTTTTTTTAAATATTTTTAATTTAGCAGGGCTGTGTATTTAACCACTTCTCGCCCACTCTAGTGTCAAAATGTAGCCAGGCGGTGGTTCTCCAGTTCCAGGGACCAAAAATGTGAAATTTAGTCAAGAAATTAGATGCATAATTTACATGTAATTTATGCTCGTTGAAAGCCCAAAGGTGCTCCTTGGATTTTGGGCCCCTTCATGTGGCCAGGTGAGGGAGTGTAAGACTTTTTCACAAATGTGTGGTATCCCCGATATTCAAAAGGCAGAGAAGATCGTGTTTTTATCAGTATGCCTATGCTGTGTGTGAGACATAACTTGTTAAAATGACAACTTGGTGAAAAAAATTTACTTAACGTCTTCATTTTCCCCCAAAAGTTTTAAAAAATTACAACTTAACAATTCACCATGTCTCTTCCTAAATATATTTGACTGTCTACTTTACAAACAGGGATAATTTGTTGGGGGGCGGGGTTTGTACTGTCCTGGAATTTTAGGGTCTCATGAAATGGGATCGGCCATCACTGCATCGGGATTGGTCAATTTTCAAATATACAGCATATACCACAGTTTGCAGACTCTATAACATTCTGACAGACTAAATAATATACACCGATTTGGGTTATTTTTACCAAAGAGATTGAGAAAATTCAGAAGAAAAAAGAAATGATCTATTTGCAAAATTTTATAACAGAAACTAAGAAAAATGCTTTTTTGTTTTTTTCAAAATTTTCAGTCTTTTCATTTATGTAGCAAAAAATAGGCAACCAGCGGGTGAATAAAAAACCACCAAAAGAAAGCTCTATCTGTCTAAAAAAAAAAGTTATAAGAATTAAATTTGGGTACAGCGTTGCATGACTGAGTAATTGCTATTCAAAGTGTGACGGAGATGAAAACGTAAAAAATGGCTTGGACTGGAAGGGGGTGAAAGTGCCCAGTATTGAAGTGGTTAAAAAAGCTGTATTATATCTGAAATAATCCCAAAGCATGGCCATTATTACATAAAACAGGTCCGTGGCAGAAATTATTTTACACTTCCGCTTTAGATCTGTATTTTGGCAATAACTTTATCATTACTGAACCATTAGCCGCCCGGCCAATGGCCGTTTGGCGGCTTCAGAAGTGTCTCTCCACTCCGGGTGCACGCCATTTGGCATGCTCCCGCACATGCGCAGTTTGCGCTAATGCAGAGAGGCGCAGCAGTGCGATCTGTCACCGGGCGTGCACCTCGGACACGGCCGATGACAGATCCGAGTACCGGCTCCCGTTGCTGGTACCATGTGACCTGCTGTGACCAATCACAGCAGGTCACATGACAGTTGTATACAATGGATGGCTTCATTCATGATGCCATCCATTGTATACTAGTGCCTAGCTGTGAATGGTCACAGCTAATCACATGCACATGCCATGTGATTAGCTGTGACCAAATCACAGCTAAGCACAAAAAAAAAAAAAAAAAAAGGCTGAATGAATCGATTTCATTCAGGTAAATGCTTGCTTATAGCAAAGTAATTCTTTGCTATAAGCAAATTGTGTAAAAAAAAAAAAAAAAAATACTGATCACTTCCCCAAAGTAGTACGATGTTACTATGGTAACATTGTACTACTTTGGTCATAGTAAAATATGAAAAAAAAATCTTAAAAAAAAATTAAAAAAATGTAATAAAAAATTAAATATAATAAAAAAAAAAAAAAAAAAATATATATATATTTTTTCTCATACTGTCACCAGTCAGTGTCCCTGTTCACCGCCATGCCAGTTATATGATGACGCTGTACTGCACTGGTGACAGTATGTAAAAAAAAAAATAGTGAAAATAATTTTTTTAATTTTTTCATTTTTGAAAAATTATGACAAAAAAATACAACTTCAAAAAACTCGCCATTCCTCTTATGAAGTACGTCGGACTGTCTACTCTGCAAAAAGGGGTCATTTGGGGGATATCTGTACTGTTCTGACATTTGGGGAATATCTGTACTGTCCTGACATTTGGGGGATATCTGTACTGTTCTGACATTTGGGGAATATCTGTACCGTCCTGACATTTGGGGGATATCTGTACTGTTCTGACATTTGGGGGATATCTGTACTGTTCTGACATTTGGGGGGATATCTGTACCGTCCTGACATTTGGGGGATATCTGTACTGTCCTGACATTTGGGGGATATCTGTACTGTCCTGACATTTGGGGGGATATCTGTACCGTCCTGACATTTGGGGAATATCTGTACTGTTCTGACATTTGGGGGGATATCTGTACCGTCCTGACATTTGGGGGATATCTGTACTGTCCTGACATTTGGGGGGATATCTGTACCGTCCTGACATTTGGGGAATATCTGTACTGTTCTGACATTTGGGGGGATATCTGTACCGTCCTGACATTTGGGGGGATATCTGTACCGTCCTGACATTTGGGGGATATCTGTACTGTTCTGACATTTGGGGGGATATCTGTACCGTCCTGACATTTGGGGGATATCTGTACTGTCCTGACATTTGGGGGATATCTGTACTGTCCTGACATTTGGGGATATCTGTACTGTTCTGACATTCTTGGACCTCAAGAAATGAGATTGGCTGTCAGTACTTCAGGATTGATCAATTTTCAGATCTATACCATAGTTTGTGAACTCTATAACTTTCCTACAGACTAAATAATACAACCTAATTTGGGTTATTTTCACCAAAGACATGTAGCAGAATACATCTCGGCCTAAATTTATGAAGAACAATTATTTATTTGTAAACTTTTATAACAGAAACAAAGAAAAATGTGTTTTTTTTTCAAAATTTTTGGTCTTTTTTTGTTAATTTAGCAAAAAATAAAAACCCCAGCGGTGATTAAATACCACCAAAAGAAAGCTCTAGTTGTGTGAAGAAAATGATAAAATTTTAGTTTGGGTACAGTGTTGTATGACCGCGCAATTGTCATTCAAAGTGTGAGAGCGCTGAAACCTGAAAAATGGCCTGGGCAGGAGGGGGGAAAATTGCCCGGTATTGAAACGGTTAAGATACCAAAGTAATACATAGACAGTGTTTTTAAGGACAAAAAATATATATGTTATTTTTATTTTTACAAGCCTTAGACAAAAAAGTATCAAAGTTAAAAAAAACAACACTTTTTCTTTTCTGACAAGTGTTTGTTTTCAATGAATAGTGTTACTGTAGATAAAATGATACATTTGATTCTGTAAGTTGTACTGTTTAAATTGACACTAAAATTAGGAATCTGGTGCAACGCATTGCAAAGTCACACATTTGTTTGCTCAGTTTTGCTATTTGTTATTTAATGCGATATTAAAAATAAGTAAATAAAATAAAAAATTTTAAAAGTTTAACTAGTTTAAAATATGAATAGTTAATAAAATTGATATGAGCAAAAAAAAAAAAAAATCAGCAGAAAAAAATAGTTGAAAGAGAGAAGAGGGAACAAATTAAGATTGATTATGGTAAACTAAGGTTAATATGGGGCTAAACTGAGACGTTTTATTTTTTTTTAAATTTGCTTCAGCAGACATTATGTCTGATCAATGTTTATAAACATTGTTGTTATGTTACTTTGTATCTCTATCTCCCATCTGATCGATGTTTATAAACAATGTCACTTTGTATTTATCTGCCGTCTGATCGATGATTATAAACAATGTTACTTTGTATCTCTCTATCTCCCGTCGGATCGATGTTTATAAACAATGTTACTTTGTATCTCTCTATCTCCCGTCTGACCGATGTTTATAAACAATGTTACTTTGTATCTCTCTATCTCCCGTCTGACCGATGTTTATAAACAATGTTACTTTGTATCTCTCTATCTCCCGTCTGACCGATGTTTATAAACAATGTTACTTTGTATCTCTCTATCTCCCGTCTGATCGATGTTTATAAACAATGTTACTTTGTATCTCTCTATCTCCTGTCTGACCGATGTTTATAAACAATGTTACTTTGTATCTCTCTATCTCCCGTCTGATCGATGTTTATAAACAATGTTACTTTGTATCTCTCTATCTCCTGTCTGACCGATGTTTATAAACAATGTTACTTTGTATCTCTCTATCTCCCGTCTCATCGATGTTTATAAACAATGTTACTTTGTATCTCTATCTCCCGTCTGATCGATGTTTATAAACAATGTTACTTTGTATCTCTATCTCCCGTCTGATCGATGTTTATAAACAATGTTACTTTGTATCTCTCTATCTCCTGTCTGATCAATGTTTATAAACAATGTTACTTTGTATCTCTCTATCTCCTGTCTGATCGATGTTTATAAACAATGTTACTTTGTATCTCTCCATCTCCCGTCTGATCGATGTTTATAAACAATGTTACTTTGTATCTCTCTATCTCCCGTCTGATCGATGTTTATAAACAATGTTACTTTGTATCTCTCTATCTCCCGTCTGATCGATGTTTATAAACAATGTTACTTTGTATCTCTCTATCTCCCGTCTGATCGATGTTTATAAACAATGTTACTTTGTATCGCTCTCTCTCCCGTCTGATCGATGTTTATAAATAATGTTACTTTGTATCTCTCTATCTCCCGTCTGATCGATGTTTATAAACAATGTTACTTTGTATCTCCCTATCTCCCGTCTGATCGATGTTTATAAACAATGTTACTTTGTATCTCTCTATCTTCCGTCTGATCGATGTTTATAAACAATGTTACTTTGTATCTCTATCTTCCGTCTGATCGATGTTTATAAACAATGTTACTTTGTATCGCTCTCTCCCCCATCTGATCGATGTTTATAAACAATGTTACTTTGTATCTCTCTATCTCCCGTCTGATCGATGTTTATAAACAATGTTACTTTGTATCTCTCTCTCTCCCGTCTGATCGATGTTTATAAACAATGTTACTTTGTATCTCTCTATCTCCCGTCTGATCGATGTTTATAAACAATGTTACTTTGTATCTCTCTATCTCCCGTCTGATCGATGTTTATAAACAATGTTACTTTGTATCGCTCTCTCTCCCGTCTGATCGATGTTTATAAATAATGTTACTTTGTATCTCTCTATCTCCCGTCTGATCGATGTTTATAAACAATGTTACTTTGTATCTCCCTATCTCCCGTCTGATCGATGTTTATAAACAATGTTACTTTGTATCTCTCTATCTTCCGTCTGATCGATGTTTATAAACAATGTTACTTTGTATCTCTATCTTCCGTCTGATCGATGTTTATAAACAATGTTACTTTGTATCGCTCTCTCCCCCATCTGATCGATGTTTATAAACAATGTTACTTTGTATCTCTCTATCTCCCGTCTGATCGATGTTTATAAACAATGTTACTTTGTATCTCTCTCTCTCCCGTCTGATCGATGTTTATAAACAATGTTACTTTGTATCTCTCTATCTCCCGTCTGATCGATGTTTATAAACAATCCCTTTGTATCTCTCTATCTCCCGTCTGATTGATGTTTATAAACAATCCCTTTGTATCTCTCTATGTAGTGAGGTGATCTCTCCCTAGTGGGACAGAGGTAGCAAAAAAAACAACTAAAAGGGATTATAAAAGTCCCTTACTCTATCCAACATGATTTCAGGAAGTGTTTTGCCGTGGGTGTATGCTTGAAATCTACTTTACAATCTGATTGGTTGATAGGAATTGCTTGCAAACACTCATTGAGAAAAGAAATCCTGGGATAGGTGGTATTGGCACTAAAGACGCTGCTCTGTATTTTCTTCGCAGCTTTCTGGACCTCTACTTACCCAAAGTAAAGTTCGACTATCGGGTCAGTCTGAAGCATTACTTGATGTCCATGGGCATGGAGAGCATGTTCAGTAAGGATGCCAACTTCTTGAGGTTCTCAAAGGATCAAAATCTACAAGTTTCTGATGTGAGTATCTTTGTTTAGTCAAAGGAATAATCCTCAGCATTTCCTGCCGCCGCCTCCCTGAATCGTATCTATTTCCTGTATTGACTTACCGCGCTTTGTTCTGTGTGGAGGCGGCCATCTTGGTAGAGGTAGGGCTTAGCTTCCTCATGTCAGAGATGTTCCCCTGATGACTGCAGATCTGGTGAGTGGTGATCTGGTGACTGGTGATCTGACAACTGGTGATCTGGTGATCTGACAACTGGTGATCTGACAACTGGTGATTTGGTGATCTGACAACTGGTGATCTGGTGACTGGTGATCTGACAACTGGTGATCTGACAACTGGTGATTTGGTGATCTGACAACTGGTGATCTGGTGACTGGTGATCTGACAACTGGTGATCTGGTGACTGGTGATCTGACAACTGGTGATCTGGTGACTGGTGATCTGGTGACTGGTGATCTGATGACTGGTGATATGATGACTGGTGACCTGGTGACTGGTGATATGATGACTAGTGATCTGGTGATCTGATGACTGGTAATCTGGTGGCTGGTGATCTGATGATTGGTGATCTGGTGACTGGGGGTCTGGTGATCTGATGGCTGGTGATCGGATGACTAGTGATCTGATGACTGGCGATCTGATGACTGGCGATCTGATGACTGGCGATCAGATGACTTGCGATCTGATGACTGGTGATCTGGTGACTGGTGATCTGATGACTGGTGATATGATGACTAGTGATCTGATGACCGGTGATCTGGTGACTGGTGATCTGGTGACTGGTTATCTGATGACTGGTGACCTGATGACTGGTGATTTAATGACTGGTGATCTGGTAACCAGTGATCTGATGACTAGTGATCTGGTGATCTGATGACTGATGATCTGGTGGCTGGTGATCTGATGATTGGTGATTCAGTGACTGGTGGTCTGGTGATCGGATGACTGGTGACTGGTGATCTGATGACTGGTGATTGGATGACTGGTGATTGGATGACTTGTGATCTGATGACTGGTGATCTGATGACTGGTGATCTGGTGACTGGTGATCTGATGACTGGTAATCTGATGACAGGTGATCTGGTGACTGGTGATCTGGTGACTGGTAATCTGATGACAGGTGATCTGGTGACTGGTGATCTGATGACTGGTGATTTAATGACTGGTGATCTGGTAACTGGTGATCTGATGACTAGTGATCTGGTGATCTGATGACTGGTGATCTGGTGGCTGGTGATCTGATGATTGGTGATCCGGTGACTGGTGGTCTTGTGATCTGATAGCTGGTGATCGGATGGACTAGTGATCTGATGACTAGTGATCTGATGACTTGTGATCTGATGACTAGTGATCTGCTGACTGGTGATCTGATGACTGGTGATCTGGTGATCTGATGACTGGTGATCTGATGACTGGTGATCTGATGACTAGTGATCTGATGACTGGTGATCTGATGACTAGTTATCTGATGATCTGATGACTAGTGATCTGATGACTGGTGATCTGATGACTAGTGAGCTGGTGTCTGGTGATCTGCTGATTGGTGATCTGATGACCTATTATCTGATGACTAGTGAGCTGGTGACTGGTGATCTGATGACTGGTGATCTGATGTTGGGTTATGAAGAAACAACAAGAGGGGTGGAGGAAGCACAGATAAAGAATGAATGAAGCAGGAGCTTAGAGATCCTTGCACTGCCGGTCCTCAGATACAGCTTCCCCTCCAGCAAGGAGAACAGTGAGCAGCACAGAAGTGAGATCACATGCAGAACATGAAATTGTTGGCCTGGAACACAGAACACACAAACGTGTTTCACTCAGCCAGTTCCCTCCCACAGTACATTCACTGCAGGTGGGCGGCATGGGCAGGCTGGATCATGTACATGTAAATCACCAGCTGGTGGGTGAGCAGAGCGCCCCCCTGCAGCTCCTGTGGCTGATGTGTCCACCAGACACAGCGGATTGTGGCTCCCGACTCCCACTTTGATCTTTCGGGGTATCACGTGATTGCCATGCAAAATCACATGATCACGATGGATACGCAACTGTTACAAATATGTTTCACTCACAACAGCTGTGCTTAGTTGGCCCACAGCTATCATATGGTACCTAGGCCAGTTGCAGCAACATGTACCGTGTGATAGTTGTGGGCCAATCACAGATCTCAATATAGTTACATAGTTAATGCTTTTTAACATGATTTTATTATTTCTTTCACATGTACACCGTGCTCATGTTTAACCTCCTTATGATCTATGTGATCAAATAAAGTATCGTTTGAAATATTTTTGAATTCATATTACTCCGCGTGGATCATCTAGTAACCTTCTTTTTTCAGGTAGGGGTGTTCTTGTCACACTACCATTTTGCTTAGTATGTACCTTTTGGGTTTATGGATCCACACTTATATAAGTGAGTCGGAGATATGTTAATGACACCAGTCATTCGTGTCATTTTGGGTGGCTTGTTTGTGTTTTATTGTTGTAGTTACATAGTTAGTCTGGCTGAAAAAAGACCAAAGTCCATCCAGTTCAACCATTAAAATATTCCTTCCTAATCATATACAATAGTAATCTCACCTGTTAGAAACAAATTTCATTCACAACAGTTGTGCTTGGTATTGTGATGTTGGTACCTATGCCAGTCACAGCACCCTGGAGCATGTGATAGCTGTGAGCCAATCACAGATCACAACAGTAATCACAGCTGTTATAAACAGGTTTCATTCACAACAGCTGTGCTTAGTATTGTGATGTTGTGATTGGCCCACAGCTATCACATGGTACCTATGCCAGTCACAGCACCCTGGAGCATGTGATAGCTGTGAGCCAATCACAGATCACAATAGTAATCACAGCTGTTATAAACAGGTTTAATTCACAACAGCTGTGCTTAGTATTGTGATGTTGTGATTGGCCCACAGCTATCACATGGTACCTATGCCAGTCACAGCACCTTGGAGCATGTGATAGCTGTGAGCCAATCACAGATCACAATAGTAATCACAACTGTTAGACACAGGTTTCATTCACAACAGCTGTGCTTAGTATTGTGATTGGCCCACAGCTATCACATGGTACCTATGCCAGTCACAGCACCTTGGAGCATGTGATAGCTGTGATCCAATCACAGATCACAATAGTAATCACAACTGTTAGAAACAGGTTTCATTCACAACAGCTGTGCTTAGTATTGTGATGTTGTGATTGGCCCACAGCTATCATATGGTACCTATGCCAGTCACAGCACCCTGGAGCATGTGATAGCTGTGAGCCAATCACAGATCACAATAGTAATCACAACTGTTAGAAACAGGTTTCATTCACAACAGCTGTGCTTAGTATTGTGATGTTGTGATTGGCCCACAGCTATCACATGGTACCTATGCCAGTCACAGCACCTTGGAGCATGTGATAGCTGTGAGCCAATCACAGCTCACAATAGTAATCATAGCTGTTATAAACGGGTTTAATTCACAACAGCTGTGATTGGTATTGTTTCACTTAACTAGTTCCCGCCTGCCCGCAATACATCCACTGCAGGTGGGCGGCACGGGCAGGCTGGATCACGTACATGTACATCACCAGCTGATGGACAATCAGCGCACCCCCCGCCGGGCTGTACAGCCATCACATGGTACCTTGACCAATCCCAGCTCCCTGTACCATGTGATTGCTGTGTGCCAATCACAGATCACAATAGCTATTATGAATGCAACCCATTCATAACAGCTCAGAACATTGTTTTCACGATGATCATCACTGACACAGCAATAAAAAAAACTATGGTGACACTGAACTACTCTAATGAAAATATGTAAACAAAAAAAATAAGTACAGTAAAAAAAAAAGAAAATTAAAAATGTTTTAAAATTAAAAAAAAAAATTTGAATAAAAAAGTATTTTATATATTTATTTAAAAATTAATTAATTCTTATTATTATGATTATTACAGGTACTTATATAGCGCCGTAAATTTACGCAGCGCTTTACATATATTGTACCTTCGCATCAGTCCCCGCCCCCGAGAAGCGTACAATCTAAGGACCCTAACTCACATTCATACACATACTGGGGCCAATTTAGACAAGAGTCCATTAACCTACCAGCATGTCTGGGAGACAACCGAAGTACCTGGAGGAAACCCACACAGGCACGGGGAGAACATGCAAACTCCATGAAGGTAGTGCCGTGGTTGGGATTCAAACCAATAACTCTAGTTTTATTGATTGATTGATTTTAACATCCTGTCCCCAGTCAGTATCCCTCATGCTGGTGACTTACAGTATGTAAAAAAAAAAGTTTATATAGTTACAAAAAAAAAAAGTGGTGATCAAGATCTACCAAATTTTAAACTCTATTTGCGTGAAAAAAAGATATAAATTTAATTTTGGTACAGTGTTGCATGACCGCGCAGTGGTAAAAAATGGCCTTCTGGGGATCAAATGGTTAAAAAGAAAAAAATCAGCTTAAAAACCACCAAAATAAGTTTTTGGCTCTAAGTTCTGTTTTTCTTTCCAATCGATGTTAATAAAGCTCTCCTGGGTACAAATTTGGGATTTACCTTTTAGTCCTCAATTTTTTTAAATATTTTTTCAGTCTTTTAACTTTTTGAAGAAGTTCATTTCTTTACCTTTTCTTTTTTTTTTTTTTGACAGATGTACCACCAAACTTATATCAGCTTCGAAGAGAAAGGCACGGAGGAGAACAGTGGGACTGATGCCGAGTTAACCAATTTCAGCCTGTTCCCGGCATTCAGAGTCGATCGTCCTTACATCCTGCTGTTCTTCCACAGAATTACCGAAACCATTCTCGGGATCGGCGAAATCTTGAACCCGGTTTGGAAAAACCCCTGGGGTCAGGGAGAGGGAAGAGAGTGATGAAGCGGATAGAAAATGCTGCACCAAAATAAACCATTCTGCTCAGAATAAAGCGAATGTGCCGAACAATTTCTGTTTTGTGTTTTTCTCTGGATCATGTGAGCTTCAAGGATGACCCGATAGGGCGGTGTAGGAGAGGGAAAATTAGTTTTTTCAATCAGATCATTTGGGCAGATTATGTTGTGAAAAAAAAAATCTATTTTTTTGTAAAAATAAATGGCCATAATTAGAGATGAGCGAATCGAACTTGGCGAAGTGGAATTCGTTTCGAATATTAGGAAAAATTCGATTTGCGTCGAATCCGAATATTAGCAAACTTCGGATGCACGAATCAAATTTTCCCCGATCAGCCGGCAAAAAGTGTCCCTGCAGAGAGCTCCGCTATTTCTGACAGTTCTCTGACAGTTCCTTCACATTTACAGCGGTTGAAACATTGTATCTATTTGTTTCCATTTAGGATACAGATGTTTTTATTCGGAAACAAATAGATACAATGTTTCAACCGCTGTAAATGTGAAGGAACTGTCAGAGAACTGTCAGAAATAGCGGAGCTCTCTGCAGATACACTTTTTGCTGTACTGGAATTCTTCTTCTTTTCATTCTTCTTCTTCTTTTCATTCTTCTTCTTCTTCTTTTCATTCTTCTTTTCATTCTTCTTCTTCTTTTCATTCTTCTTCTTCTTCTTTTCATTCTTCTTTTCATTCTTCTTCTTTTCATTCTTCTTCTTTTCATTCTTCTTTTCATTCTTCTTCTCCTTCTTCTTTTCATTCTTCTTCTTCTTCTTCTTTTCATTCTTCTTCCTCTTCTTTTCATTCTTCTTTTCATTCTTCTCATTCTTCTTTTCATTCTTCCTCTCATTCTTCTTCTCATTCTTCTTTTCATTCTTCTTCTCATTCTTCTTCTCATTCTTCTTCTCATTCTTCTTCTCATTCTTCTTTTCATTCTTCTTCTCATTCTTCTTTTCATTCTTCTTCTCATTCTTCTTTTCATTCTTCTCATTCTTCTTTTCATTCTTCTCATTCTTCTTTTCATTCTTCTTCTCATTCTTCTTCTCATTCTTCTTTTCATTCTTCTTCTCATTCTTCTTTTCATTCTTCTTCTCATTCTTCTTTTCATTCTTCTTCTCATTCTTCTTTTCATTCTTCTCATTTTTCTTTTCATTCTTCTTATTCTTCTTCTCATTCTTCTTTTCATTCTTCTTCTCATTCTTCTTTTCATTCTTCTTTTCATTCTTCTTCTTCTTCTTTTCATTCTTCTTTTCATTCTTCTTTTCATTCTTATTTTTATTCTTTTTCTTCTTCTTTTCATTCTTCTTCTTTTCATTCTTCTTCTTCTTCTTTTCATTCTTCTTCTTTTCATTCTTCTTCTTTTCATTCTTCTTCTTCTTCTCATTCTTCTTCTTCTTCTCATTCTTCTTCTTCTTCTTCATCGTGCCCCGTGACTGCCCAAATGAGTGAAGTGTGCGGTGATTCTAAGATGGACGGCACTCATCTGCATGTCATACTGACTGACAGTATTATTTCTCTTCCCCAGCAGACTCCAAGGGCATTTAAATTAAAGGTACAGTGTTCTGCACTAATATAAAGGCTCTCTGAAGCCTAGAAACCCTTTTAATAAGTTAAATTCGCAGCGAATAAATTCGCATCGAATCGATTTTCTTCCGCAAATTCGGCGAATCAGCCGAATCAAATTTTTGAATAATTCGCTCATCTCTAGTCATAACAAAACAGCCAGATAATGGGGGGGGGGGGGGGAGCAAGATAACGTTGTGAAAAAGGATTCAACATTTTTGTAAAAAAAAAAAAAAAAGGAATATTAGTTTTTGTCAATATTTCCATGATAAAGCTGCCAGATAACTTTTGGAGGGCCTGGATCATGTTGTGAAAAAAAATCATAAAAAAACGCCCAGATAGTTTTGGGGGGCCAGATAATGTTATGAAGAAGGATTCAACATTTTTGTAAAAAAAAAAAAAAGGCAAAATTAGTTTTTGTCGACATTTTCATGATAAAGCAGCCAGATAAATGTTGGAGGGCCCAGATCATGTAAAGAAAAATCTAATTTTTTTGTAAAAATAAGTGGTCATAATAAAACAGCCAGATAATTGGGGGGGGGGGGGGGGTCAAGATAACGTTGTGAAAAAGGATTGAACATTTTTGTAAAAAAAAAAAAAAAAAAAAAAAGGCAAAATGAGTTTTTGCCAACATTTTCATGATAAAGCAGCCAGATAAATTTTGAAGGGCCTGGACCATGTTGTGAAAAAAAAATTTTTTTTGTAAAAACAAATGGTCATAATAAAACAGCTAGTTTCTTGGGGGTCCAGTTTGCATAGTGAAAAAAAAAATCTAAATTTTTGTAAAATCAAATGGTCATAATAAAACAGCCAGATCGTTTGGGGGAACCCAGATTATGTTGTGAACAAAATTCAAAATTTTTGTAAAAAAAAAAGGGAAAATTTGTTTTTGTCAAAATTTAATTTTACATGTACCATAGCAACATATTTTAAAGAATTCTGGGGATCCAGTGCTATGCAGCAGCTCTCTTGGCTCTCTCTCTCTCACTGGACAGAGAGGCAGCAGCAGGAGTCATTGGCTCCTGTTGTTGTCAATCCCAGCCATTGAGCAGAGAGTTGGGGGTGTGGCCAAGCTGCACTTTGTGTGTCAATGAAACATGGAGCGTGTCCCTGGATCAAGCACAAATAAATGCCCCCATAACAAGCCATTTGCTATGGGGTCGCTCAGCAGGGGGAGGAGCCAGAAGCACCGGCCAGACTTCTCCGGACAGTAGATGGGAGTACCCGGGTCACACTGTTTTCCATCAGTTCTGTGCTGATGGCTCTGCTGGACATCTACTAATGTAGAAGGGAAGTAATGATGTGTCTTCCATCTGCTGCAATAAGTTTCCTTGACCGACCACTGCGTCTACTGGCCTCCCAGTCTTAGTCCGTAGGGTTCAATATTGAGTTGGCCCCGCACATGACCTTTAATGGCCCCCCAGTCTTAGTCTGTAGGGTTCAATATTGAGTTGGCCCCGCCCTTTGCAGCTATAACAGCTTCAACTCTTCTGGGAAGGCCGTCCACAAGGTTTAGGAGGGTGTCTATGGGAAGGTTGGACCATTCTTCCAGAAGCACATTTGTCAGGTCAGGCACTGATGTCGGGGGAGGAGGCCTGGCTCACAGTCTCCGCTCTAATTCATCCCAAAGGTGTTCTATGGGGTTGAGGTCAGGACTCTGTGCAGGCCAGTCAAGTTCCTCCACCCCAAACTGGCTCCTCCATGTCTTTATGGACCTTGCTTTGTGCTCTGGTGCGCAGTCATGTTGGAACAGGAAGGGGCCATCCCCAAACTCCTCCCACAAAGTTGGGAGCATGAAATTGTCCAAAATGTCTTGGTATGCTGACACCTTAAGAGTTCCTATCACTGGAACTAGGGGGCCAATCCCAACCCCTGAAAAACAACCCCACACCATAATCCCCCCTCCACCAAAATTTACACTTGGCAAAATGCAGTTCGGCAAGTACCGTTCTCCTGGCAGCCGCCAAACCCAGACACGTCCATTGGATTGCCAGACAGAGAAGCGTGATTGGTTACTCCAGAGAACACTCCACTGCTCTAGAGTCCAGTGGTGGCGTGCTTTACACCACGGCATCCGACGCTTTGCATTGCACTTGGTGATGGAAGGCTTGGATGCAGCTGCTCGGCCATGGAAACCCATTCCATGAAGCTCTCTACGCACTGTTGTTGGGCTCATCTGAAGGCCACACCAAGTTTGGAGGTCTTTAGTTATTGACTCTGCAGACAGTTGGCGACTTCTGCGCACTGTGCGCTTCAGCATGCGCTGACCCCGCCCTGTCATGTGACGTGGCCTACCACTTGGTGGCTGAGTGGCTGTTGTTCCCAGTGGCTTCCACTTTGTTATAATCCCACCAGCAGTTGAGCGTGGAATATTTAGTAGCCAGGAAATGTCACGGATGGACTTATTGCCCAGGTGGCCACCTATCACGGGACCACGCTTGGAGTCTCTGAGCTCCTGAGAGCGACCCATTCTTTCACCAATGTTTGTAGAAGCCGTCTGCATGCCTAGGGGCTTGATTGTAGACACCTGTGTCCATGGAGGGGATTGGAACACCTGAATCACATGATATGGAGGGGATTGGAACACCTGAATCACATGATATGGAGGGGATTGGAACACCTGAATCACATGGTATGGAGGGGATTGGAACACCTGAATCACATGATTGGGAGGGGATTGGAACACCTGAATCACATGATTGGGAGGGGATTAGAACACCTGAATCTCCTGATATGGAGGGGATTGGAACACCTGAATCACATGATATGGAGGGATTGGAACACCTGAATCACATGATATGGAGGGGATTGGAACACCTGAATCACATGATATGGAGGGGATCGGAACACCTGAATCACATGATTGGGAGGGGATTGGAACACCTGAATCACATGATTGGGAGGGGATTGGAACACCTGAATCACATGATTGGGAGGGGATTGGAACACCTGAATCACATGATTGGGAGGGGATTGGAACACCTGAATCTCATGATATGGAGGGGATTGGAACACCTGATATGGAGGGAGGGGCCAATACTTCCAATAGCATAGTGCTCAGGATTATGGAATGTACAGTATGGTTTAGTGGTCCGTATGAATTGTGGGGTCCCTTATGTTGGAGTTCAGAGAGAGGAAAAAATGCTCCAGCATCTGTGAGAGAAGAAGATCCTGGACATTGGTGGGAGGAGGAGATGGACCTGTTCTTAATGGTTCTTGGGGGGAAGACAATAACCCGTGTCGATGGTCATTGGGGGGATTGCTTTGATGTTTGTGGTCCATAGGAGTAACTTTACGATGACAAATGTGAGCGAATCATTTATTTCTTTTACACTGTAAAGTCTGCAAATCCCGTTACATTGGTGCAGGGACATTTACACGGACATTTACACGGACATTTACACGGACATTTACACGGACATCTACACGGACATTTACACGGACATTTACACGGACTACCAATGTAACAGGTGGTCATTCTTAGTGGAGGGGATTCATATGTGGTCATCAATGGTGGGAAGAGGAGTCACAGGGCCGTGAATAAGGGGGCACCACCAGTCCTCCTGTACGGGGCCCAGGCCAGCAGGGGGGGTCCAGACAACTAGGTGAGTGGGATGTAGGCAGGAAGGGTGATCAGCACAGCGGGGGGGGGGGGGGGGGGGGGCAATTTCTGGAACCGATCCCCTGTCTGGCTCTTTCTGTAGCAGCTTCAAGCCGGCTTCTTCTCCTCTCCCTCCCTCTGGCTTTCAGCTGCTGTAGAGAGAGTCATACAGGGGATCGGTTCCAGTAATTGCCCCCCCCTGTCACATCCATCTCCCTCCCTGTGCACCATATGTTTCCCCCTGCAGCCTAGGCCCCCCTGTGTATCCCCACCCCCGCAGTGCTGCCGGCTTCCCTCCTCTCCTTCCCACAGCCAGCAGCAAGCACACAATAGGTTCCTTCAGGATGGAGAGTGGGGGGGAAGGGTCCAGTAAATACTGTATGTCACATTTCCCAGCCCCTTCCTTTCCCGAATGAACACAGTGAGTGATCGGTACTGATCACTCCCTGTGTATTAACAACTGAAGCATAGTAAACAGACTTTTTTTGGGGGGGGAGGGGGCTCTATCAGGTTGACTGTATGGGGCCCCGTGGTTTCTAACAGCAGCCCTGGGTGCTCAACCCTTTTGAAGAGTGAGGGCCACTTAAGGGATTTGGTAACCGGCACCGGGCCACAATTAAATTAAATGGTTCAGAACGTCAATTTTTTTTTTTATTTTGAATATCATAATGAACGTTCTCCTCCTGCAGTTGCTGAATGCCAGTGGGAGGGAGAGGAGAAGAAACCGGCTTTCAGCGGTTGCAGGAGGAAAATGGAGAGGATTGGTTCCTGCATATGTTGCCCCCGACGCTGCTCCTGTCCAAATGTAAAACAGAATGTGACAGGGAGGCTGCATGGGCCCCCTGGAGCATGAAGCCGGGGTCACCATTGCAACCCCTGATGCTACACCAGTGGTCGGCGATGTGTGGGAAAAATGTCTCAACTATATGGTTTTACCGCCCCCCCAAACTGCAAATATAAGTAAGACCCTACTGTCCTGAGCCCCCTATAGGGCTGCTTCCACACTACATGCCGTGATTTACCCACAACGCAGGTGCAGCAGAGCGTGCATGCAATTAAAATAAACAGTGTAGCGCTAGTAACACTAAAATATATATATAAATATTAAGTGAATCAGTGATTACAATACACAAACTCGATACATATATATATCCGGGATGATAAACAAAGGAATAAATAATAGTGTCATGCGTGAATTCCCTCGTGGGGAATATCCAGTGCATAAAGTGACAAATACAATCTTAATCAATATTGTGACAAAAAAAACATTCTGGTGCTCAAAACTGGTGAACAAATAATCAATTGCAAAGTCCAAAAAATATAATAATAATAATAATGCGATGCTTTATGGTGCTCCTCCCACTTCACTCTTCATGCAAAAGTAATGTGCAGTGTGCGTGATTCACACGTGCCAATCCTTTAACAGCCAAAATGCCCCCTCACCTCCTTCCTTAGACCCCACAGGGCCACGCTTTGAGGATCAAGCGATCCTATCAGAATGGGTCACCTCAATAGAAATACAGGCTGATCTGGAAAAAGACAGTGCGGTTGTTTCAAGGAGCAACAACGGTACTTGAACAAAAATGAGCTGCATGGTCGAGTTGTTAGAAAGAAGCAATGTCTGTGTCAGTTAGTGTCTGTGTATAAATAGTCAGTGAGTTTGTTAGCTCTCACGTGGATGCACTGAGCAGGCTAAATACTGAGCCATGGGGAGCTGAAAAAAAAACTGTAAAAAGACCTGCGTAACAAGGTAATGGAAATTTCTGAAGATGAAAAAGGATATAAAAGCCTTGAATATGCCAGTCAGTACTGTTCAATCACTTATTAAAGGGGAAGTTCACCTCCATTCAAAACGTGACAGCTTGTGCGGGGGAACCTCTCCCTGTACTGCTGTCACGGGGGGAGGGGGGGTGAGGGATCGGGCAGCAGCTGCAGCATTGGAACACCCTAAAAATCTTGTCCCCCCTGTATTTTTGTCAGATAACGCACCAGTTCGCCCAGAAAATTGCTGCAATGACAAATGTTTTGGCATTCTCATGTTTATGTCTTTGGTTTGTATCGGTGACACAAAAAAATGGAGAAACAAAAAGCCAAATCTGACCCATTCCACACAAAACCCCAAAAATGGACCGGACAAAATTATTGGCACCTCCTCAAAATGGTAAGAAATAATTGCATTCCAAGTCTGTGATGCTCCTGTAATTTGTCATTAAACTCCCTTCCCCCCCCATATCCATGACCATATAGATGACAATATAGAAATCACACCGACAACCAGGTACAATGGCGAAAATGCCCTCCACCTTCCTGTTGGGTGTCTCTGTGTGCCACATGGAGCATGGAGGAGAGGAAGAGCAGCAAAGAATTGTCTGAGGATTGGAGAAAAAAAATGGAGGAAAAGTATGGACAATCTCAAGGTGACAAGTCCATCTCCAGAGATCTTCATGTTCCTGTGTCCACTGTGCGCAACATTGTCAGGAAGTTTACAGCCCATGGTACTGTAGCTAATCTCCCTGGACGTGGACGAAAGAGAAAAATTGATCAAGGATTGCAACAAAGGATTGTTGGAATGGTGAATAAAGAACCTCCATCAACTTCCAGACAAATCTAGGCTGACCTTCAGGCACAGGGTGTAACTGTGTTGGCTCACACTATACGTCACCATCTGAATGAAAAGGGAACGCTATGGTAGGAGGACCAGGAGGACCCCACTGCTGACACAGAAATATGGTAGGAGACCCAGGAGGACCCCACCGCTGACACAGAAATATGGTAGGAGGACCAGGAGGACCCCACCGCTGACACAGAAATATGGTAGGAGACCCAGGAGGACCCCACCGCTGACACAGAAATATGGGAGGAGGCCCAGGAGGACCCCACTGCTGACACAGAAATATGGTAGGAGACCCAGGAGGACCCCACCGCTGACACAGAAATATGGTAGGAGGACCAGGAGGACCCCACCGCTGACACAGAAATATGGTAGGAGACCCAGGAGGACCCCACCGCTGACACAGAAATATGGGAGGAGGCCCAGGAGGACCCCACTGCTGACACAGAAATATGGGGGGAGACCCAGGAGGACCCCACTGCTGACACAGAAATATGGTAGGAGGACCAGGAGGACCCCACCGCTGACACAGAAATATGGTAGGAGACCCAGGAGGACCCCACCGCTGACACAGAAATATGGGAGGAGACCCAGGAGGACCCCACTGCTGACACAGAAATATGGGGCGAATGTGCAGTGTGCGTGATTCACACGTGCCAATCCTTTAACAGCCAAAATGCCCCCTCACCTCCTTACTTAGACCCCACAGGGCCAGCACGCTTTGAGGATCAAGCGATCCTATCAGAATGGGTTCCTCTCAGGATTTCCCCTCTCGTCTCCAGCCTCCACCAGACTAGTAGCCAGCTCCTCCCGGGGTCATAATGAGACACAAGCAGAGACCCTCCATAGTGCAACCAGTTTTATTAGATCGATTAACAGATAAAAAGAATTCCACTCACATTAGCCACAACTTTTTCCAGCTTCCTACCACATGCTATGGGTGTACTGCATGGGTATTAACAACAGGGTGATCCAATATGGCCCCCACGCCGGAAATGACGTCACCACGTTACCGGAAGCTCCTCCCCACGTACCGACGCGTTGCGTCACGTTCAACACGTGACTTCATCAGGGTTACCCGTGGCTAATGTGAGTGGAATTCTTGTTATCTGTTAATCGATCTAATAAAACTGGTTGCACTATGGAGGGTCTCTGCTTGTGTCTCATTATGACCCCGGGAGGAGCTGGCTACTAGTCTGGTGGAGGCTGGAGACGAGAGGGGAAATCCTGAGAGGAACCCATTCTGTTAGGATCGCTTCATCCTCAAAGCGTGGCCCTGTGGGGCCTAAGTAAGGAGGTGAGGGGGCATTTTGGCTGTTAAAGGATTGGCACGTGTGAATCACGCACACCGCACATTACTTTTGCATGAAGAGTGAAGTGGGAGGAGCACCATAAAGCATCGCATTGTTATTATTGTATTTTTTGGACTTTGCAATTGATTATTTGTTCACCAATTTTGAGCACCAGAATGTTTTTTTTGTCACAATATTGAATTAAGATTGTATTTGTCACGTTATGCACTGGATATTCCCCACGAGGGAATTCACGCATGACACTATTATTTATTCCTTTGTTTATCATCCCGGATATATATATTTATCGAGTTTGTGTATTGTAATCACTGATTCACTTAATATTTATATATATATTTTAGTGTTACTAGCGCTACACTGTTTATTTTAACCGTTTCAATACCGGGCAATTTTCCCCCTTCCTGCCCCCAGGCCATTTTTCAGGTTTCAGCGCTCTCACACTTTGAATGACAATTGCGCGGTCATACAACACTGTACCCAAACTAAAATTTTATCATTTTCTTCACACAACTAGAGCTTTCTTTTGGTGGTATTTAATCACCGCTGGGGTTTTTATTTTTTGCTAAATTAACAAAAAAAGACCAAAAAGTTTGAAAAAAAAACACATCTTTGTTTCTGTTATAAAAGTTTACAAATAAATAATTGTTCTTCATAAATTTAGGCCGAGATGTATTCTGCTACATGTCTTTGGTGAAAATAACCCAAATTAGGATGTATTTTTTAGTTTGTAGGAAAGTTATAGAGTTCACAAACTATGGTATAGATCTGAATATTGATCAATCCTGAAGTACTGACAGCCAATCTAATTTCTTGAGGTCCAAGAATGTCAGAATAGTACAGATATCCCCCAAATGTCAGGATGGTACAGATATCCCCCAAATGACCCCTTTTTGCAGAGTAGACAGTCCGACGTACATCATAAGAGGCATGGCGAGTTTTTTGAAGTTGTATTTTTTTGTCATAATTTTTCGGAAAATGAAAAAATTTAAAAAATTATTTTCACTATTTTTTTTTTACATACTGTCACCAGTGCAGCGTCATCATATAACTGGCATGGCGGTGATCAGGGACACTGACTGGTGACAGTATGAAAAAAAAAAATATATATATATTTTTTTAATTTTTTTTAATTTTTTTATTATATTTAATTTTTTATTACATTTTGTTTTATTTTTTTTAAGATTTTTTTTTCATATTTTACTATGACCAAAGTAGTACGATGTTACCATAGTAACATTGTACTACTTTGGGGAAGTGATCAGTATTTTTTTTTTTTTTTTTACACAATTTGCTATAGAATTACTTTGCTATAATCAAGCATTTACCTGAATGAAATCGATTCATTCAGCTTTTTTTTTTTTTTTGTGCTTAGCTGTGATTTGGTCACAGCTAATCACATGACATGTGCATGTGATTAGCTGTGACCATTCACAGCTAGGCACTAGTATACAATGGATGGCATCATGAATGAAGCCATCCATTGTATACAACTGTCATGTGACCTGCTGTGATTGGTCTCAGCAGGTCACATGGTACCAGCAACGGGGGCCAGTATTTGGATCTGTCATCGGCCGTGTCCGAAGTGCACGGCCAGTGACAGATCGCACTGCTGCGCCGCTCTGCATTAGCGCAAACTGCGCATGTGCGGGAGCACGCCAAATGGCGTGCACCCGGAATGCAGAGACACATTTGAAGCCGCCAAACGGCCATTGGCTGGGCAGCTAATGGTTAATTGACTATTCACTTATCTGGGTATAATTTAGTGTCAGCAGCTTTTGAGGGTACGATTCCATTTCAGCGCAGGAGGTCTTTTGAATTTTTTAGAGCGTTCATGCAGCTTTCCTGCGAGGTAACTGCATTGTCGTAGACTTCTATTACATGTTGCGGGTATAACAGAAGTGCACTTCCATGATTTGAGGTCAAGGCCCCCATTAAAAGGGCTCTGAGGGCCACATGTAGCCCATGGGCCATAGGTTCAGCACCCCTGAAGTAAGGGGAATGTGAACACTCATCAGTTTATGAGGAATCCCATATGCTCCTCAGTCTTCCTATTACAAATCGTCCATATATAAGGGAGGAAATCCCAGCCTCTGTCTCATGACAGGTTCTCTTTACAGCAAACCGACACCTTCACAGTTAAACACAAAGAGGCAAACAAGCCACTTTTTTCTGCAATGTTTGACACCGGTCAGAGGTTCCGTCATATTTGTTGGGTCGGGTCATTGTGACCTCGCAGTGGATCTGATTAGCAAACCTTTTCATGAGCAATATAAGTGTCAGACTCTCGGAGATTTGTGCCGTTCAGAGGACAGGTGAGCGCACTTATAACGGTAGGTTGTACTTCATTCTATATAGAGAGATACATTCATACATTGTGTTTAGAAAACAGTCATGGCCAAAAATCTTGTCGTTCACCCCTCCCCCCATTCCTGTCAGAGAACGCACCACTTCACCCAGAAAATTGCTGCAATGACAAATGTTTCGGCATTCTCATGTTTATTTCTTGTGTTTGTTTTGGTGACACAAAAAAAGTGGAGAAACGAAAAGCCAAATCTGACCCATTCCACCCAAAACCCCCAAAATGGACCGGACAAAATTTTTGGCACCCTCCATGTAATATTTGGTGGCCCACCCCTTAAAAAAAATAACTGAAATTAATATCTTTCTGTCACCATCAATGAGTTTCCTCCACCTCTCTGCTGGAAGTTTGGATCGCTCTTCTTCCTCCAACTGTTCCGGGTCTCTCAGATTGGAAGGTTCCTTTTTCCAACTGCTGGTCTGAGATCTCTCCACAGGAGCTCTATGGGATGGAGATCTGGACTCATTGCTGGCCAGTTCAGTCCTCTCCAGCGCTTTGTCTGACACCATTTCTGGGGGCTTTGTGACGTGTGCTTTGGGGTCATTGTCCTGCTGGAAGACACATGACCTCAGACGGAGACCCTACTTTCTGACACCGGGCCCTACATTGCACCCCAGAATTCTTTGGTGGTCTTCAGATTTCATAATGCCATCCACACGGCCAAGACATCCAGTGCCAGAAGCAGCAAAGCCACCCCAAACCATCAGTGACCCCCCCACCATGTGTGACTGGAGGGACTTTGACCCCCTCCACCATGTGTGACTGGAGGGACTGTGACCCCCCCACCATGTGTGACTGGAGGGACTGTGACCCCCCACCATGTGTGACTTGAGGGACTGTGACCCCCCCCACCATGTGTGACTGGAGGGACTGGATTCTTTTCTTTAAAGGCCTCATGGCTTTTTCTGAAATCAGTACAATGATGGGCTTTACCAAAAAGCTGCCATTTTGTTACGTCTGTCCAGAACACATTCTCCCAGAAGGATTTTGGCTTCCTCAGGTAAGTTTTGACAAACTCCATTCTGGATTCCAATATGTTTCTGTGTCAGCAGTGGGGTCCTCCAGGGTCTCCTCCCATATTTTTGTGTCAGCAGTGGGGTCTTCCTGGGTCTCCTCCCATATTTCTGTGTCAGCAGTGGGGTCCTCCTGGGTCTCCCACCATATCTCTGTGTCAGCAGTGGGGTCCTCCTGGGTCTCCTACCATATCTCTATGTCAGCAGTGGGGTCCTCCTGGGTCTCCTCCCATATTTCTGTGTCAGCAGTGGGGTCCTCCTGGGTCTCCTACCATATCTCTATGTCAGCAGTGGGGTCCTCCTGGGTCTCCTACCATATTTCTGTGTCAGCAGTGGGGTCCTCCTGGGTCTCCTACCATATTTTTGTGTCAACGGTGGGGTCCTCCTGGGTCTCCTACCATATTTCTGTGTCAGCGGTGGGGTCCTCCTGGGTCTCCTACCATATTTCTGTGTCAACAGTGGGGTCCTCCTGGGTCTCCTACCATATTTCTGTGTCAGCAGTGGGGTCCTCCTGGGTCTCCTACCATATCTCTGTGTCAGCAGTGGGGTCCTTCTGGGTCTCCTACCATATTTTTGTGTCAGCAGTGGGGTCTTCCTGGGTCTCCTACCATATTCCTGTGTCAGCAGTGGGGTCCTCTTGGGTCTCCTACCATATTTCTGTGTCAGCAGTGGGGTCCTCTTGGGTCTCCTTCCATATTTCTGTGTCAGCAGTAAGGTCCTCCTGGGTCTCCTCCCATATTTCTGTGTCAGCAGCGGGGTCCTCCTGGGTCTCCTTCCATATTTCTGTGTCAGCAGCGGGGTCCTCCTGGGTCTCCTACCATATTTCTGTGTCAGCAGCGGGGTCCTCCTAGGTCTCCTCCCATATTTCTGTGTCAGCAGTGGGGTCCTCCTGGGTCTCCTACCATATTTCTGTGTCAGCAGTGGGGTCCTCCTGGGTCTCCTACCATATCTCTGTGTCAGCAGTGGGGTCCTTCTGGGTCTCCTACCATATTTCTGTGTCAGCAGTGGGGTCCTCCTGGGTCTCCCACCATATTTCTGTATCAGCGGTGGGGTCCTCCTGGGTCTCCTCCCATATTTCTGTGTCAGCAGTGGGGTCCTCCTGGGTCTCCCACCATATTTCTGTGTCAGCAGTGGGGTCCTCCTGGGTCTCCTCCCATATTTCTGTGTCAGCAGTGGGGTCCTCCTGGGTCTCCCACCATATTTCTGTGTCAGCAGTGGGGTCCTCCTGGGTCTCCCACCATATTTCTGTATCAGCGGTGGGGTCCTCCTGGGTCTCCTCCCATATTTCTGTGCCAGCAGTGGGGTCCTCCTGGGTCTCCCACCATATTTCTGTGTCAGCAGTGGGGTCCTCCTGGGTCTCCCACCATATTTCTGTGTCAGCAGTGGGGTCCTCCTGGGTCTCCTACCATATTTCTGTGTCATCAGTGGGGTCCTCCTGGGTCTCCTACCACATTTCTGTGTCAGCAGTGGGGTCCTCCTAGGTCTCCTCCCATATTTCTGTGTCAGCAGTGGGGTCCTCCTGGGTCTCCTCCCATATTTCTGTGTCAGCAGTGGGGTTCTCCTGGGTCTCCTACCATATTTCTGTGTCAGCAGTGGGGTTCTCCTGGGTCTCCTACCATATTTCTGTGTCATCAGTGGGGTCCTCCTGGGTCTCCTACCACATTTCTGTGTCATCAGTGGGGTCCTCCTGGGTCTCCTCCCATATTTCTGTGTCAGCAGTGGGGTCCTCCTTGATCTCCTACCATATTTCTGTGTCAGAGGTGGGGTCCTCCTAGGTCTCCTCCCATATTTCTGTGTCAGCAGTGGGGTTCTCCTGGGTCTCCTACCATATTTCTGTGTCAGCGGTGGGGTCCTCCTGGGTCTCCTACCATATTTCTGTGTCAGCTGTGGGGTCCTCCTGGGTCTCCTCCCATATTTCTGTGTCAGCAGGGGGGTCCTCCAGGGTCTCCCACCATATTTCTGTGTCAGCGGTGGGGTCCTCCTGGGTCTCCCCCCATATTTCTGTGTCAGCAGTGGGGTCCTCTTGAGTCTCCTACCATATTTCTGTGTCAGCAGTGGGGTCCTCCAGGGTCTCCCACCATATTTCTGTGTCAGCGGTGGGGTCCTCCTGGGTCTCCCCCCATATTTCTGTGTCAGCAGTGGGGTCCTCCTGGGTCTCCTGCCATATTTCTGTGTCAGCAGTGGGGTCCTCCTGGGTCTCCTGCCATAGCGCCCCATTTCATTCAGATGGTGACGTATAGTGGGAGTGGACACAGTTGTACCCCGGTGCCTGAAGGTCAGCCTGGATTTGTCTGGAAGTTGATGGAGGTTCTTTATTCACCATTCCAACAATCCTTTGTTGCAATCCTTGATGAATTTTTCTCTTTTGTCCATATCCAGGGAGATTAGCTACAGTGCCATGGGCTGTAAACTTCCTGACAATGTTGCGCACAGTGGACACAGGAACATGAAGATCTCTGGAGATGGACTTGTCACCCTGAGATTGTCCATAGTTTTCCACCATTTTTGTTCTCTAATCCTCAGACAATTCTTTGCTGCTCTTCCTCTCCTCCATGCTCCATGTGGCACACAGAGACACCCAACAGGAAGGTGGAGGGCATTTTCGCCATTGTACCTGGTTGTCGGTGGGATTTCTATATTGTCATCACCTGGTCATGGATACAGGGGGGAAGGGAGTTTAATGACAAATTACAGGAGCATCACAGACTTGGAATGCAATTATTTCTTACCATTTTGAGGAGGTGCCAATAATTTCGTCCGGTCCATTTTTGGGGTTTTGGGTGGAATGGGTCAGATTTGGCTTTTTGTTCTCCATTTTTTTGTGTCACCAATACAAACCAAAGGAATAAACCTGAGAATGCCGAAACATTTGTCATCGCAGCAATTTTCTGGGCGAAGTGGGCGTTATCTGATAGAAATACAGGGGGGTCAAGATTTTTAGGGTGGAACATATTAAAAAAATGTCTCCAATGCTGCAGCTGCTGCCCGATTCCCCCCCCCCCCGTGACAGCAGTACGGGGAGAAGTTCCCCCGCACAAGCTGTCACGTTTTGAATGGAGGTGAACTTCCCCTTTAATAAGTGATTGAACAGTACCGACTGGCATATTCAAGGCTTTTATATCCTTTTTCATCTTCAGAAATTTCCATTACCTTGTTACGCAGGTCTTTTTACAGTTTTTTTTTCAGCTCCCCATGGCTCAGTATTTAGCCTGCTCAGTGCATCCACGTGAGAGCTAACAAACACACTGACTATTTATACACAGACACTAACTGACACAGACATTGCTTCTTTCTGGCAACTCCACCATGCAGCTCATTTTTGTTCAAGTACCGTTGTTGCTCCTTGAAACAACCACATTGTCTTTTTCCAGATCAGCCTGTATTTCTATTGAGGTGACCTGTAGGGGTTTTTTTTTTCTTTGTATCCCGAACAATTCTTCTGGCAGTTGTGGCTGCCATCTTTCTTGGTACCTGGTAGCGATGAGCAGGATGGTTCATTGTGGTGGATTACTGTAGTGATTCACTCCAATGGGCAGAACAATGTACTCCTCTTCCCCCCTCCTCCAAAATAACAGACTGGCTGGAGAGAGCACTGCCCACTGTTAAATCTTTCCTGTAAAGACCAGAAGTTCAGGGAAGCAGTGCAGGGAAGCAGGAGCCAACAGCATTGAGAGTTTCAATTGCTGGGGTAGGAATTTCAGCAAATGGTTTGCTGGGGAATGTCTAAGTTTAGTAAAAATAAATACAACTCTTACCTAAATTACCTAAAACACAAAGCCAACGGCTGAATTTGGCCCTCCAAGCCATTTCATGTGGCCCTTGCACCTCTCCTGCAGCTGTGGCACCCCCCTTGTCTCCGTCCCACCTTGTCTCATCAGTCAGCAGCAGAGAAGAGGACAGAATTCCTCTGCCAGATCCTGTGCTTCTCCGTGCAGCCTCTCTGAGCCCTCTCCCCCTCCCATTTCAGAAGCCGGCAGAAGCGGAGGAGGACCGAACTCCTCCTACAGATCCCACACCTCTCTGTGCAGCTTCCCTGACCCCTCTCCCCCTCCTGTTTCAGAAGCCAGCAGCGGAGAGGAGGACAGAACTCCTCCTATAGATCCTGCACCTCTCTGTGCAGCTTCCCTGACCCCTCTCCCCCTCCTGTTTCAGAAGCCAGCAGCGGAGAGGAGGACAGAACTCCTCCTATAATTTCTGCACCACTCTGTGCAGCTTCCCTGACCCCTCTACCCCTCCTGTTTCAGAAGCCAGCAGCAGAGAGGAGGACCCAACTCCTCCTATAGATCCTGCACCTCTCTGCGCAGCCTCCCTGACCCCTCTCCCCCTCCTGTTTCAGAAGCCGGCAGCAGAGAGGAGGACAGAAGTCCTCCTATAGATTCTGCACCACTTTGTGCAGCTTCCCTGACCCCTCTACCCCTCCTGTTTCAGAAGCCAGCAGCAGAGAGGAGAACAGAACTCCTCCTATAGATCCTACACCTCTCTGTGCAGCTTCCCTGACCCCTCTACCCCTCCTGTTTCAGAAGCCAGCAGCAGAGAGGAGAACAGAACTCCTCCTATAGATCCTACACCACTCTGTGCAGCTTTCCTGACCCCTTTACCCCTCCTGTTTCAGAAGACGGCAGCAGAAAGGAGGACAGAACTCCTCCTACAGATCCTGCACCTCTCTGTCCAGCCTCCCTGACCCCTCTCCCCCTCCCATTTCAGAAGCTGGCAGTGGAGAGGAGGACAGAACCCCTCCTACAGATCCTGCACCTCTCTGTTCAGCCTCCCTGACCCCTCTCCCTCTCCTGTTTCAGAAGCCGGCAGCGGAGAGGAGGACATAAGTCCTCCTACAGATCCTGCACCTCTCTGTGCAGCCTCTGTGACTCCTCTCCACATCCCATTTCAGAAGCCGGCAGCAGATAGGAACACAGAACTCCTCTGACAGAACCTGCACCTCTCTGTGCAGCTACTGCACACCCTCGTCTCTGCCTCCTTTGATCTCAGCATTCAGCAAACTCTGGCAGCTGTCACCCTTGACACCCTTGCCCTTTACTTACACCTTAATGTTCCAGTGTGGGGGGGGGGGGGGTTAATAGAACTGAGGGAGCTGTGACATGCCCACTACCCACGTGGAAGAAAAAACATATTTTAAATATATTTTAAAAATATTTTTCCCAAATATATTGGCATATATTTGAAATACTACAATTTTGGCCGTATTCAGTATATTTAAAAAAAAAATATATATATATATATATGTATATATATATACAGTGGGGATGGAAAGTTTGGGCACCCCAGCTAAAAATGTGTATTAATGTCCATCAAGAAGCCAAGGAAAGATGGAAAAATCTCCAAAAGGCATCAAATTACAGATTAGACATTCTTATAATATGTCACCAAAAGTTAGATTTTATTTCCATCATTTACACTTTCAAAATAACAGAAAACAAAAAAATGGCGTCTGCAAAAGTTTGGGCACCCTGCAGAGTTAATATCTTGTACTGCCCCCTTTGGCAAGTATCACAGCTTGTAAACCCTTTTTGTAGCCAGCCAAGAGTCTTTCAATTCTTGTTTGAGGTATCTTTGCCCATTCTTCCTTACAAAAGTCTTCCAGTTCTTTGAGATTTCTGGGCTGTCTGTCAGCACGGCTCTTTTAAGGTCTATCCATAGATTTTCAATTATGTTGAGGTCAGGAGATTGTGAAGGCCATGGCAAAACCTTCAGTTTACGCCTCTTGATGTAATCCCCCGTGGATTTCCAGGTGTGTTTAGGATCATTATCCATTTGTAGAAGCCATCCTCTCTTTAACTTCAGCTTTTTCACAGATGGCATCAAGTTACCATCCAAAATTTGCTGAAATTTTATTGAATCCATTTTTCCTTCTACTCGTGAGATGTTCCCTGTGCCACTGGCTGCAACACAACCCCAAAGCATGATTGATCAAACCCCATGCTTCACAGTTGGACAGAGGTTCTTTTCATTCAATTCTGTGCCCCTTCTTCCCCAAACGTACCTTTGCTCATTCCGGCCAAAAAGTTCAATTTTAACCTCATCGGTCCACAGAACTTGTTTCCAAAATGCATCAGGCTTGTCTATATGCTCATTTGCAAAGTTCAAACGATGATTTTTGTGGTGAGGACGTAGAAGAGGTTTTCTTCTGATGACTCTTCCATGAAGACCATATTTGTACAAGTATCTCTTTATAGTGGAATCGTGTACCACAACTCCAGTGTCTGCCAGATCTTTCTGGAGGGATCGTGCCATCAAACGTGGGTTTTGAATTGTTTTTCTCACAATCCTGCGAGCTGTTCTGTCTGATATTTTTCTTGGTCTTCCAGATCTTGCTTTAACTTCCACTGTTCCTGATGACTGACATTTCTTAATGACATTCCGAACAGAGGATATTGACATCTGAAAACGCTTTGCTATCTTCTTATAGCCTTCTCCAGCTTTGTGAGCGTCAACTATTTTCAGTTTCAGTTTTCTAGACAACTACTAAGAAGAACCCATGGTGCTGATTGTTGGGGCAAGGTCAGATGAGTCGGGGCATTTAAAACCTTTGAGATTGACATCACCTGGTCTTCCCAGACGATGATTGAGAACAATCCATGACACTGGCAGGTCTCAGCTTGGCAAAGGGGGCAGTACATGCTATAAATTCTGCAGGGGGGCCACACTTTTGCAGACGCCATTTTTTTGTTTTCTGTTATTTTTAAAGTGTAAATGATGGAAATAAAATCTAACTTTTGTTGACATATTATAAGAATGTCGAATCTGTAATTTGATGCCTTTTGGAGATTTTTCCATCTTTCCTTGGCTTCTTTATGCACATTAATACAAATTTTTAGCTGGGGTGTCCAAACTTTCGATCCCCACTGTATATATATATACATACTGTATGTTGAAATGCATTTCTTATATATATTAAAAAATATGAAAAATAGTTTTAAAAATACATTTTCAAATATATGTCTTTGAACATACGTTTAATCTACATTTTTTGGAATGCATTTTTATATATATATATATATATAAAATGATATGTTAAAATTACTTTTTTATATAAATAAACACAAATAAAATTATATTTACAAAAAAAAATCTGAAGAGTATATTTAAATATATATATATATATATATATATATATATATATATATATATAAATTTAAACACATGCCTTTAGAAAAGATATTTAAATTTATATATTTTTAGAGTACGTTAAAATATTATTATTATTATTATTATTATACAGGATTTATATGGCGCCAACAGTTTGCGCAGCGCTTTACAAAATGAAGGCCGACGTTACAATTACAATACAATTTGGTACAGGAGGACACAGAGGGCCCTGATCCCGGGAGCTTACAATCTAGGAGGAAGGGTTGAGTGATACAAAAGGTAATAGCTGTTGGGGGAGGAGCTGATGGAGGAAATAAATGGCAGTTTACTAGTTAGAAGCAGGATAGGCTTCTTTAACCTCCTTGGCGGTATTCCCGAGTGTAGCTCGGGGTAACATTTCAGTACCAAAAGCGGTAACCCCGAGCTACACTCGGGAATACCATGCGGCACTGCTCCGGCATGTGTTCTTCACTTACCTTACCCTGCGCTCCCACGATGTGTCCCCTGCAGCGTCCCCGGCCATCTCCTCCGGCCGATGCCGGCATCCGGCTTCTGTGTCCTGTCCCTGTGACGTCGGGACGTACGGGCGCCGGCGGCGGCGGGAAATTTAAAAATTTTAAAAAATGTCATTTTTTTTTTTTTACATTTTACACAGTAAAACATTGATGTCTCAACCTATTTCACATACATTTTGTCCCGAGTGCTTTGTCCGGCGCCCTGCCTGCATTTTGTCTGTTCTTTCTGCCTGGAAACTGAGAAACGTCCATGGCGTCCAAAAAGTGTCCCTTTAGGTCAAAAACGGTTTAGATCAGCTAGAGAACAGCGATAGTAAATCAGAACCACTTGCAGAATTGGGTGATAATGATTCGTGGGGGAAATTCGTCATCAGAAACTGAAAACGATTTTACGACTGAGCTCAGCGATGTGCGAACTTGGCGCTATATTTCACATTTCAGTGTTTTTGGTTTGATTATATTATTGAATTAAATTTTTTATTATTTTTATATTATTTTTATGATTATTTATTAAATTATAATTTATGATTTTGTGTTTCAAATTTTATCATACCCGGGATGTTTACTAGACTCTTGTTCGGACAGATTTCAGTGAGTTTTTCCTAAAAATTACAGCCTACAATAAAAAAACTACATATTTCCATGCAAAAAAATGGTACCTCTTTCAGCACCAAAAATCTGAAATAATCATACCGCCAGGGAGGTTAAAGAGAAAGGTTTTCAGGGATCGTCTAAAGGTGGATAGATTAGGAGACAGCCGGACAGATTGGGGTAGGGAGTTCCATAGGGTGGGAGAAGCTCGGGAGAAGTCCTATAGGCCAATATATTGTAAATATATGTCACATATAATTTTTTTCTAAATATATTGGAAATATATTTCTCTTCCATGTGGGTAGGCCCACTTAGTTCCTCTATTTGTATAAGCCATATTAAAGCTTCTATGAATAAAATGTGATCTATGAATGGAGGACGGGCTGATGATTGAAAGGTTCCCCCACCCCCCACAATCAGATTTCTTTCACATAAGGTATAGTATGCCTTCTTTGAATGGAAGAAGTGGATGGCTTCAGAACCACTTTAATTCCCTACAATTGTACATGCGATGATGACTCCCCCGTCCTCCTGGGGTTGTACATCGTCAATAGAATGTACACGCACCTATTTTCCAAATCATTTGACCAAGGGGTCACCAGGGATGGGAAGTAGACCCTTTCGAAGCATAGGATATGAAAGGAAAATGGTAAAGGGTCCAAAAGACTCCCTCATTAGTTTACTTTTTCGCAAGCTATAAGTGGCAAGAATGCGTCTTTGAACCTGGGCCTTGAACCCTTTAGAGGGTAGATGGAATTCCCTTTCATTACAGAGGATATGGAGGATAAATGGAAAGTGGCCCCAAGGACTGGTAATAACTCTAAAACAGGGGTCACCAAACTTTATAAACATAGGGCCAGTTTACTGTCCTTCGAACTTTAGGGGGGCTGGATTGTGGCCAGTGGGAGAGGAAAATGTCCTGGCATCAATGGGAGTAAACATTGCCCCATCGTTGGTATAAACGGGAGATATAATGCCCCATCACCGCTATCAATGAGAGGAATAGTTTCCCATTGTTGGTGTCAGTGGGAGGAATAGTGCCCCATCATTGGTGTCAGTGGGAGGAATAGTGCCCCATCATTGGTTTAAGTGGGAGGAATAGTGCCCCATCATTGGTGTCAGTTGGATGAATAGTGCTCCATCATTGGTGTCAGTGGGAGGAATAGTGCCCCATCATTGGTATCAGTGGGAGGAATAGTGCCCCATCATTGGTATCAGTGGGAGGAATAGTGCCCCATCATTGGTATCAGTGGGAGGAATAGTGCCCCATCATTGGTGTCAGTGGGAGGAATAGTGTCCCATCATTGGTGTCAGTGGAAGGAATAGTGCCCCATCATTGGTATCAGTAGGAGGAATAGTGTCCCATCATTGGTGTCAGTGGAAGGAATAGTGCCCCATCATTGGTATCAGTAGGAGGAATAGTGTCCCATCATTGGTGTCAGTGGAAGGAATAGTGCCCCATCATTGGTGTCAGTGGGAGGAATAGTGCCCCATCGTTGGTATCAGTGGGAGGAATAGTGCCCCATCATTGGTGTCAGTGGAAGGAATAGTGCCCCATCATTGGTGTCAGTGGGAGGAATAGTGCCTCATCGTTGGTATCAGTGGGAGGAATAGTGCCCCATCATTGGTGTCAGTGGGAGGAATAGTGTCCCATCATTGGTGTCAGTGGGAGGAATAGTGCCCCATCATTGGTGTCAGTGGGAGGAATAGTTCCCCATCATTGGTATCAGTGGGAGGGATAGTGCCCCATCATTAGTGTCAGTAGGAGGGATAGTGCCCCATCATTGGTGTCAGTGGGAGGAATAGTGCCCCATCATTGGTGTCAGTGGGAGGAATAGTGCCCCGTCATTGGTGTCAGTGGGAGGAATAGTGCCCCATCATTGGAGTCAGTGGGAGGAATAGTGCACCATCATTGGTATTAGTGGAAAGAATAGTGCCCCATTGTTGGCGTCAGTGAGAGGAATAGTGCCCCATCATTAGAGTCAGTGGGAGGAATAGTGCACCATCATTGGTATCAGTGGGAGGAATAGTGTCCCATCATTGGTATCAGTAGGAGGAATAGTGTCCCATCATTGGTGTCAGTGGAAGGAATAGTGCCCCATCATTGGTGTCAGTGGGAGGAATAGTGCCCCATCATTGGTGTCAGTGGGAGGAATAGTGTCCCATCGTTGGTATCAGTGGGATGAATAGTGCCCCATCATTGGTATCAGTAGGAGGAATAGTGCCCCATCATTGGTGTCAGTGGGAGGAATAGTGCCCCATCATTGGTGTCAGTGGGAGGAATAGTGTCCCATCGTTGGTATCAGTGGGATGAATAGTGCCCCATCATTGGTATCAGTGGGAGGAATAGTGTCCCATCATTGGTATCAGTAGGAGGAATAGTGTCCCATCATTGGTGTCAGTGGAAGGAATAGTGCCCCATCATTGGTGTCAGTGGGAGGAATAGTGCCCCATCATTGGTGTCAGTGGGAGGAATAGTGTCCCATCGTTGGTATCAGTGGGATGAATAGTGCCCCATCATTGGTATCAGTAGGAGGAATAGTGTCCCATCATTGGTGTCAGTGGAAGGAATAGTGTCCCATCATTGGTGTCAGTGGAAGGAATAGTGCCCCATCATTGGTGTCAGTGGGAGGAATAGTGTCCCATCGTTGGTATCAGTGGGATGAATAGTGCCCCATCATTGGTATCAGTAGGAGGAATAGTGTCCCATCATTGGTGTCAGTGGAAGGAATAGTGTCCCATCATTGGTGTCAGTGGAAGGAATAGTGCCCCATCATTGGTGTCAGTGGGAGGAATAGTGTCCCATCGTTGGTATCAGTGGGATGAATAGTGCCCCATCATTGGTATCAGTAGGAGGAATAGTGTCCCATCATTGGTGTCAGTGGAAGGAATAGTGCCCCATCATTGGTATCAGTGGGAGGGATAGTGCCCCATCATTAGTGTCAGTAGGAGGGATAGTGCCCCATCATTGGTGTCAGTGGGAGTATAGTGCCCCATCATTGGTGTCAGTGGGAGGAATAGTGCCCCGTCATTGGTGTCAGTGGGAGGAATAGTGCCCCATCATTGGAGTCAGTGGGAGGAATAGTGCACCATCATTGGTATTAGTGGAAAGAATAGTGCCCCATCATTGGTGTCAGTGGGAGGAATAGTGCCCCGTCATTGGTGTCAGTGGGAGGAATAGTGCCCCATCATTGGTGTCAGTGAGAGGAATAGTGCCCCATCATTAGTGTCAGTGGGAGGAATATTGCCCCATCGTTGGTATCAGTGGGATGAATAGTGCCCCATCATTGGTGTCAGTGGGAGGAATAGTGCCCCATCATTGGTGTCAGTGGGAGGAATAGTGCCCCATCATTGGAGTCAGTGGGAGGAATAGTGCCCCATCACTGGTGTCAGTGGGAGGAATAGTGCCCCATCGTTGGTATCAGTGGGATGAATAGTGCCCCATCATTGGTGTCAGTGGGAGGAATAGTGCCCCATCGTTGGTATCAGTGGGATGAATAGTGCCCCATCATTGGTGTCAGTGGGAGGAATAGTGCCCCATCATTGGTGTCAGTGGGAGGAATAGTGCCCCATCATTGGTATCAGTGGGATGAATAGTGCACCATCATTGGTATCAGTAGGAGGAATAGTGTCCCATCATTGGTGTCAGTGGAAGGAATAGTGCCCCATCATTGGTGTCAGTGGGAGGAATAGTGCCCCATCATTGGTGTCAGTGGGAGGAATAGTGTCCCATCGTTGATATCAGTGGGATGAATAGTGCCCCATCATTGGTATCAGTAGGAGGAATAGTGTCCCATCATTGGTGTCAGTGGAAGGAATAGTGCCCCATCATTGGTGTCAGTGGGAGGAATAGTGTCCCATCGTTGGTATCAGTGGGATGAATAGTGCCCCATCATTGGTATCAGTAGGAGGAATAGTGTCCCATCATTGGTGTCAGTGGAAGGAATAGTGCCCCATCATTGGTGTCAGTGGGAGGAATAGTGCCTCATCGTTGGTATCAGTGGGAGGAATAGTGCCCCATCATTGGTGTCAGTGGGAGGAATAGTGCCCCATCGTTGGTATCAGTGGGATGAATAGTGCCCCATCATTGGTGTCAGTGGGAGGAATAGTGCCCCATCATTGGTGTCAGTGAGAGGAATAGTGCCCCATCATTGGAGTCAGTGGGAGGAATAGTGCCCCATCATTGGTGTCAGTGGGAGGAATAGTGCCCCATCATTGGTGTCAGTGGGAGGAATAGTGCCCCATCATTGGAGTCAGTGGGAGGAATAGTGCACCATCATTGGTATTAGTGGAAAGAATAGTGCCCCATTGTTGGCGTCAGTGGGAGGAATAGTGCCCCATCATTAGTGTCAGTGGGAGGAATAGTGCCCCATCACTGGTGTCAGTGGGAGGAATAGTGCCCCATCGTTGGTATCAGTGGGAGGAATAGTGCCCCATCATTGGTGTCAGTGGGAGGAATAGTGCCCCATCATTGGAGTCAGTGGGAGGAATAGTTCCCCATTGTTGGCGCAAGTGGGAGGAATAGTGTCCCATCATTGGTGTCAGTGGGAGGAATAGTGCCCCATCGTTGGTATCAGTGGGAGGAATAGTGCCCCATCATTGGTGTCAGTGGGAGGAATAGTGCCCCATCATTGGTATCAGTGGGAGGAATAGTTCCCCATTGTTGGCGCAAGTGGGAGGAATAGTGTCCCATCATTGGTGTCAGTGGGAGGAATAGTGCCCCATCATTGGTGTCAGTGGGAGGAATAGTTCCCCATCATTGGTATCAGTGGGAGGGATAGTGCCCCATCATTAGTGTCAGTAGGAGGGATAGTGCCCCATCATTGGTGTCAGTGGGAGGAATAGTGCCCCGTCATTGGTGTCAGTGGGAGGAATAGTGCCCCATCATTGGTGTCAGTGGGAGGAATAGTGCCCCATCATTGGAGGCAGTGGGAGGAATAGTGCACCATCATTGGTATTAGTGGAAAGAATAGTGCCCCATTGTTGGCGTCAGTGAGAGGAATAGTGCCCCATCATTAGTGTCAGTGGGAGGAATAGTGCCCCATCACTGGTGTCAGTGGGAGGAATAGTGCCCCATCGTTGGTATCAGTGGGATGAATAGTGCCCCATTGTTGGCGCAAGTGGGAGGAATAGTGCCCCATCATTGGTGTCAGTGGGAGGAATAGTTCCCCATCATTGGTGTCAGTGGGAGGAATTGTTACAAAGTTAGTCTGGCTGAAAAAAGACAAAAGTCCATCCAGCTCAACCATAGAAAAAAATTTAATAATCCTACACCCACAGTTGATCCAGAGGAAGGCAAGAAACCCAGCAAAGCACGATCCCATTTGCTCCTGCAGGGGAAACATTCCTTCCTGATCCCCCGAGAAGCAATCGGAGGCAATTGTGTCCCAGTGTTGGCGTCAGTGGGAGGAATAGTGCCCCATCATTGGTGTCAGTGGGAGGAATAGTGCCCCATCATTGGTGTCAGTGGAAGTAATAGTGCCCCATCATTGGTGTCAGTGGGAGGAATAGTGCCCCATCATTGGTGTCAGGGGGAGGAATAGTGCCCCATCATTGGTGTTAATGGAAGTAATAGTGCCCCATCATTGGTGTCAGTGGAAGGAATAGTGTCCCATCACTGGTGTCAGTGGAAGGAAGAGTGCCCTATCATTAGTGCCAATAGTAGGAATAGTGCCCCTTTATTGTTGTCAGTGGAAGGAATAGTGCCCCATTGTTGGTATCAGTGGGAGGAATAGTGCCCCATCATTGGTGTCAGTGGAAGGAATAGTGCCCCATCATTGGTGTCAGTGGAAGGAATAGTGCCCCATTGTTGGTGTCAGTGGCGAGAACTATGCCCCACTGTTGGGCCCCCAGACCGCAGTTTGGAGACCACTGCTCTAAGACATGTATTTTATTTTACAGAGGTGTGAGTGTGAAAGAAAGATGAAGATTCTTCTCCTCCTCCAGTTGTTCGTCTCACTGGTCCTTGCAACCGATCGTGACCAACAAAATCAACAATATGGCTCTGACCGTCACCCCGAATGGCGAGAGTCGGTATCTCAATCTCAGTTGGACTTTGCTGTGAGGATTTTCCAACAAATTTCATCACCAGTAGAAAGGCCCCCACCAAACCTAATTATTTCACCCATCAGCATCTACACAACCCTCTCCATGCTGGCTCTCGGGGCCAGTGGTAAAACTGTAGAGGAAATTCTCTTCGGCTTAGGCCTGAACAACACCGAGACAGACATGGTGCTGCATGAAGGCAATAGAAAGATTCTTCAAGAAATACATCAGCAAACCAAAGACCTGGATTTCAAGCTTGGGAAAGAGGTCTTCATGGAAAAACAGGGAAGTTTTCAACCTGAATTCCAAGTATCTTTGGCTGACTACTACAACGCCTCCATTCATAACATCAGCTTCAGTGACCCACAGACTGCTCAGAACACCATCAATAATATTGTGAGCGAAAATACGGATGATAAGATCAAGAATTTGGTCAGTGACTTGGATTCGAAGACATCAATGGTTGTCCTGGACTACGCAGTCTTCCAAGGTAAGTCCATTTTGCTGTTGATTGAAAAAAAAGTAGATTTTGGAGCAACAGATGTTACTAAACTACAGATACAACAACCATCGGTCTAACTTTTTCAAGAGTCCATCCCAGAAGGGCTGTATTTACCGTATGGCCCTTGTAGGCCAATCTCTAGGTCTCCAGAATAAGGCGGCAGCACTAGACCTGAAAAGTAGATTTTGGAGCAACTGACGTTACTAAGCTGCAGATACAACAACCATTGGACTAACTCTTTCAAGAGTCCATCCTGGAAGGGCTGTATTTACCGTATGGCCCTTGTAGGACAATTTCTAGGTCTCCAGAATGAGGCGGCAGCACTAGACCTGAAAAGTAGATTTTGGAGCAACTGACGTTACTAAGCTAAAGGTACAACAACCATTGGACTAACTTTTTCAAGAGTCCATCCCAGAAGGGCTGTATTTACCGTATGGCCCTTGTAGGCCAATCTCTAGGTCTCCAGAATGAGGTGGCAGCACTAGACCTGAAAAGTAGATTTTGGAGCAACAGATGTTACTAAACTACAGATACAACAACCATTGGACTAACTCTTTCAAGAGGCCATCCTGGAAGGGCTGTATTTACCGTATGGCCCTTGTAGGACAATCTCTAGGTCTCCAGAATGAGGCGGCAGCACTAGACCAGAAAAGATGTTGTATCTGTAGTTTAGTAACGTCTGTTGCTCCAAAATCCACTTAATAATAAGATTATGAGCAACAATACGGATGATAAGATCAAGAATTTGGTCAGTGACTTGGATTCGAAGACATCAATGGTTGTCCTGGACTATGCAGTCTTCAAAGGCAAGTCCATTTTGCTGTTGATTGAAAAAAAAGTAGATTTTGGAGCAACAGATGTTACTAAACTACAGATACAACAACCATCCGTCTAACTTTTTCAAGAGTCCATCCCGGAATGGGCTGTATTTACCGTATGGCACTTGTAGGCCAATCTCTAGGTCTCCAGAATGAGGCAGCAGCACTAGACCTGAAAAGTAGATTTTGGAGCAACTGACGTTACTAACCTCCAGATGTTGTATCTGTAGTTTAGTACCGTCTGTTGCTCCAAAATCCACTTAATAATAAGATTGTGAGCGACAATACGGATGATAAGATCCAGAATTTTGTCAATAACTTGGATTTGAAAACATCAATGGTTCTCCTGGATTATGAAGTCTTCCAAGGTAAGTCCATTTTGCTGTTGATTAAAAAAAGGGCTGTATTTCCCGTATGGCACTTGTAGGCAATATCTAGGTCTCCAGAATGAGGCGGCAGCACTAGACCTGAAATTTACAAAATTATATTTTTTTTCTTTCATTTTTTTTTTATCATCTGTCCACCTCCGAAACTTGGTGGCTAAATTCAGCAACATGCAGTAGATGTAGGAAGAGAGTATGTTGGGAGGAGTCAGAGGGTTCTTAACAACATCTTTTGTTTGGAGGTGGGAACGGTTAAATAGTAGACCTGCGTGTTACGCAAACTCCATGCTGCCTATAGTACCTGAATCTATCAGTAGTTTCTATTAGGCAGACACATGAAGCAGAGCTTGTATTGAAGGGCATCAACATTCAAGAGTGCCTATTATGGCAATGGCTACCTATAGCCCCTCATAGTTTCCCAACTGGGGTTTTGTGAGAGGTTCCCAGGGGTTTCACCATGATCTACCCCTCAGTCACAGGCAGCTGATGGGTAGATTACACGCTCCGAATGCAGAGGGGTACCAGAAAACATGGAGTTTCTCCGCTGCTCTCTAACGGCCCCTCCTCCCATCCTGTCCATCTTGTATGTGAAATCACCTGGGATGGACAGGAATAGAAGGGCTGGTGGGGAACACCGTTCCGAAAAGAGGAAAGATCCCGGCCGCTTCCCTACCATGCTATACACATGAAACCAGTACTGTAATGTTCTGTGCTCGTGCTGGGCGCCCCATAATCTGCACTGCTGTGTGCCCCATAATCTGCCCCATAATCTGCCCTGCTGGGCGCCCCATAATCTGCCCCATAATCTGCCCTGCTGTGTGCCCCATAATCTGCCCCATAATCTGCACTGCTGTGTGCCCCATAATCTGCCCCATAATCTGCACTGCTGTGTGCCCCATATTCTCCCCCATAATCTGCACTGCTGGGCGCCCCATAATCTGCCCCATATTCTGCCCCATAATCTGCCCCATAATCTGCACTGCTGGGTGCCCCATAATCTGCCCCATATTCTGCCCCATAATCTGCCCCATAATCTGCACTGCTGTGTGCCCCATAATCTGCCCCATAATCTGCACTGCTGGGCGCCCCATAATCTGCCCTGCTGTGTGCCCCATAATCTGCCCCATAATCTGCACTGCTGCGTGCCCCATAATCTGCCCCATAATCTGCCCTGCTGTGTGCCCTATAATCTGCACTGCTCCTATGTAATGCACCCTGCTCTCATGTAATGTGCCCTGCTCTCATGTAATGTGCCCTGCTCTCATGTAATGTGCCCTGCTCTCATGTAATGTGCCCTGCTCCCATGTAATGTGCCCTGCTCCCATGTAATGTACCCTGCTCCCATGTAATGTGCCCTGCTCCCATGTAATGTGTCCATCTCCCATGTAATGTATCCTGCTCCCATGTAATGTATCCTGCTCCCATGTAATGCGCCCTGCTCCCATGTAATGTATCCTGCTCCCATGTTATGCACCCTGCTCCCATGTAATGTATCCTGCTCCCATGTAATGTATCCTGCCCTCATGTAATGTATCCTGCCCTCATGTAATGTATCCTGCTCCCATGTAATGAATCCTGCTCCCATGTAATGTGTCCATCTCCCATGTAATGTATCCTGCTCCCATGTAATGTATCCTGCTCCCATGTAATGCGCCCTGCTCCCATGTAATGTATCCTGCTCCCATGTTATGCACCCTGCTCCCATGTAATGCGCCCTGCTCCCATGTAATGTGCCCTGCTCCCATGTAATGTGCCCTGCTCCCATGTAATGTATCCTGCTCCCATGTAATGTATCCTGCTCCCATGTTATGCCCCCTGCTCCCATGTAATGTATCCTGCTCCCATGTAATGTATCCTGCTCCCATGTTATGCCCCCTGCTCCCATGTAATGTGCCCTGCTCCCATGTAATGTATCCTGCTCCCATGTTATGCCCCCTGCTCCCATGTAATGTGCCCTGCTCCCATGTAATGTATCCTGCTCCCATGTAATGTATCCTGCTCCCATGTAATGTGTCCTGCTCCCATGTAATGTGTCCTGCTCCCATGTAATGTGTCCTGCTCCCATGTAATGTATCCTGCTCCCATGCAATGTATCCTGCTCCCATGTAATTAGAGATGAGCGAATTATTCAAAAATTCGATTCGGCTGATTCGCCGAATTTCAGGAAGAAATTCGATTCGATGCGAATTTATTCGCTATGAAGTTAACTTATAAAAAGGGTTTCTAGGCTTCAGAGAGCCTTTAAATTAGTGCAGAACACTGTACCTTTAATTTAAATGCCCTTGGAGATGAGGAAGGAGAAGGAGAAGGAGAAGGATGAGAAGAAGGAGAAGGAGAAGGATGAGAAGAAGGAGAAGGAGAAGGATGAGAAGAAGGAGAAGGATGAGAAGAAGGAGAAGGATGAGAAGAAGGAGAAGGATGAGGAGAAGGAGAAGGAGAAGGAGAAGGAGAAGGATGAGAAGAAGGAGAAGGAGAAGGATGAGAAGATGGAGAAGGAGAAGGATGAGAAGAAGGAGAAGGAGAAGGATGAGAAGGAGGAGAAGCAGAAGGATGAGAAGAAGGAGAAGGAGAAGGATGAGAAGAAGGAGAAGGAGAAGGATGAGAAGAAGGAGAAGGATGAGAAGAAGGAGAAAGATGAGAAGAAGGATGAGAAGAAGGATGAGAAGAAGGAGAAGGATGAGAAGAAGGATGAGAAGAAGGAGAAGGATGAGAAGAAGGATGAGAAGAAGGAGAAGGATGAGAAGAAGGAGAAGGTGGAGAAGAAGGATGAGAAGAAGGAGAAGGATGAGAAGAAGGAGAAGGATGAGAAGAAGGAGAAGGATGAGAAGAAGGAGAAGGAGAAGGATGAGAAGAAGGAGAAGGATGAGAAGAAGGAGAAGGATGAGAAGAAGGATGAGAAGAAGGATGAGAAGAAGGAGAAGGATGAGAAGAAGGATGAGAAGAAGGAGAAGGATGAGAAGAAGGAGAAGGATGAGAAGAAGGATGAGAAGAAGGAGAAGGATGAGAAGAAGGATGAGAAGAAGGAGAAGGATGAGAAGAAGACGGATGAGAAGAAGGAGAAGGATGAGAAGAAGGATGAGAAGAAGGAGAAGGATGAAAAGAAGGAGAAGGATGAGAAGAAGAAGGATGAGAAGAAGAAGAAGGATGAGAAGAAGGAGAAGGATGAGAAGAAGGAGAAGGATGAGAAGAAGAAGAAGGATGAGAAGAAGAAGAAGGATGAGAAGAAGAAGAAGGATGAGAAGAAGGAGAATTCCAAGCCGGCAAAAAGTGTATCTGCAGAGCTCCGCTATTTCTTAGCGGAGCTCTGCAGATACACTTAGCGGAGCTCTGCAGATACACTTTTTGCCGGCTTGGAATTCTTCTTATTTTCATCCTACTTCTTCTTCTTCTTCTTCATCCTCATCCTCATCCTCTTCTTCTTCTTCTGAGGATGAGGAGGAGGATGAAGAAGAAGAAGAAGAAGTAGGATGAAAATAAGAAGAATTCCAAGCCGGCAAAAAGTGTATCTGCAGAGCTCCGCTATTTCTGACAGTTCTGTGACATTCCCTCCATACAGCGGTTGAAACATTGTATCTATTTGTTTCCATAAATGGAAACAAATAGATACAATGTTTCAACCGCTGTTTCAACTGCTGTATGGAGGGAATGTCACAGAACTGTCAGAAATAGCGGAGCTCTCTGCAGGGACACTTTTGCCGGCTGATCGGGAAAAATCCGATTCGCGCACCCGAAGTAGGCTAATATTCGGATTCGACGCAAATCGAATTTTTCCTGAAATTCGTATCGAATTCCGGTTCGCCTGGTTCGATTCGCTCATCTCTACATGTAATATATCCTGCTCCCATGTAATGTGTCCTGCCCTCATGTAATGTATCCTGCTCCCATGTAATGTATCCTGCTCTCATGTAATGTATCCTGCTCCAATGTAATGTATGCTGCTCCCATGTAATGTATCCTGCTCTCATGTAATGTATCCTGCTCCAATGTAATGTGTCCTGCTCCCATGTAATGCGCCCTGCTCCCATGTAATGTATCCCGCTCCCATGTTATGCCCCCTGCTCCCATGTAATGTGCCCTGCTCCCATGTAATGTATCCTGCTCCCATGTTATGCCCCCTGCTCCCATGTAATGTGCCCTGCTCCCATGTAATGTATCCTGCTCCCATGTTATGCCCCCTGCTCCCATGTAATGTGCCCTGCTCCCATGTAATGTATCCTGCTCCCATGTAATGTGTCCTGCTCCCATGTAATGTGTCCTGCCCTCATGTAATGTATCTTGCTCCCATGTAATGTATCCTGCTCCTATGTAATGTATCCTGCTCCCATGTAATGCGCCCTGCTCCCATGTAATGTATCCTGCTCCCATGTAATGTATCCCGTTCCCATGTTATGCACCCTGCTTCTTTACCAGGGTAAAGACGCAAGCTGGTGCTTGGACTCCATACCCACAGGAACGCCGGGTTGGTGTTCCTCACTACCACAGAAACCTGGCAGCTACTGACTTCAGCCTGCTCTGTCATTTCTGCTGCTCTGGTGCTGTCAGGAGCATGTATTGTTCCTGCTCCTTGGGTCCTGACCCCTGATGGTGAGGATGGACTTGCAGCAAGCTGGAACCAAGGTGGTGGCCCCCAGGTACACCCAGCTGATAATGAGACCAATCATGTAATCAGAGTACAGATGGCAGGAGACAGAAGAGAGAAATGAGCTGAGGACAGAGCAAACAGAAGACAAAGCCGGGGAAGTCAGACACTGAATACACCATACACAAGGCAAACAGGAGCTCAGAGAACAAGGAAGCTGCTCAGGCAACACGGGCTGCACTGAGCGTGTTCAATATATAGAAGGAAAATGGGAAGCGGGCCAGGAAGTGATAGAAGGGAAGGATGTTATAAGTTTCACTGAGTAAATACAGCCTGATAAAACAAAATATGTGTCTGTCTTCATTTCAGGCTACAAAGCACAAAATGTGATTCTTTTCTATGCCCCCTGTATATAGTAAAATATGCCGCGTATAGAAACAAAAGCTGAAAAACCTAAAACGAAAATACAATTAACCCCAAACCATGATCATGTACCCTTAAATCACCCATCTTTTGTTCCTCCAGGTAAATGGAAATATGGGTTTTCCCCACAAAATACAGAGATGGGAAACTTCACCGTGAAAAAAGGGAATTCTGTCTTAGTGCCAATGATGCATCGGTGGGGATTGTTTAGGACATACAAGGACACGGAGATGGACTGCAATGTGGTGGAAGTGCCATATATCGGAAACATTTCCCTTCTCGTCATCGTACCGCAACTGGATGACCTCTACCACGTGCAGCAATCACTTACCCCCCAGAGGATTAAACAGTACATACGTTCAGTGAGAATCAGGTATGTGTGAGATGGAATACGAGAGATCGGCCAAATGATCATATGGATGACAATGTGCCACTTAACCACTTCCTGTCCGGACACTTTCCCCCCCTTCCAGTCCGGACACTTCCCCCCCTTCCAGTCCGGACACTTCCCCCCCTTCCAGTCCGGACACTTTCCCCCCCTTCCAGTCCGGACACTTCCCCCCCTTCCAGTCCGGACACTTTCACCCCCTTCCAGTCTGGACACTTCCCCCTTTCCAGTCCGGACACTTTCCCCCCCTTCCAGTCCGGACACTTTCACCCCCTTCCAGTCTGGACACTTCCCCCCCTTCCAGTCCAGACATTTTCACCCCCTTCCAGTCTGGACACTTCCCCCCTTCCAGTCCGGACACTTTCCCCCCCTTCCAGTCCGGACACTTCCCCCCTTCCAGTCCGGACACTTTCCCCCCCTTTCAGTCCAGACACTTTCACCCCCTTCCAGTCCGGACACTTCCCCCCCTTCCAGTCCGGACACTTTCACCCCCTTCCAGTCCGGACACTTTCCCCCCCTTCCAGTCCGGACACTTTCACCCTCTTCCAGTCCGGACACTTTCCCCCCCTTTCAGTCTGGACACTTTACCCCCCTTTCAGTCTGGACACTTTCACCCCCTTCCAGTCCGGACACTTTCACCCCCTTCCGGTGCGGACACTTTCCCCCCCTTTCAGTCTGGACAGTTTCCCCCCCTTTCAGTCTGGACACTTTCACCCCCTTCTAGTCCAGACACTTTCACCCCCTTCCAGTCCGGACAATTTCACCCCCTTCCAGTCCGGACACTTTCCCCCCCTTCCAGTCGGGACACTTTCCCCCCCTTCCAGTCTGAACACTTTCACCCCCTTCCAGTCTGGACACTTTCACCCCCTTCTAGTCCGGACACTTTCACCCCCTTCCGGTCCGGACACTTTCACCCCCTTCCGGTCCGGACACTTTCACCCCCTTCCGGTCCGGACACTTTCACCCCCTTCCGGTCCGGACACTTTCCCCCCCTTCCAGTCCGGACACTTTCACCCCCTTCCGGTCCGGACACTTTCACCCCCTTCCAGTCCGGACACTTTCACCCCCTTCCTGTCCGGACACTTTCACCCCCTTCCAGTCCGGACACTTTCACCCCCTTCCAGTCCAGACACTTTCACCTCCTTCCTGTCCAGGCCAATTTTCATCTTTCAGCGCTATCACACTTTGAATGACAATTGCGCGGTCATGCAACACTGTACCCATATGAATTGTTTAGCATTTTTTTGAGAAAGATAAAACTTTATTTTGGTGGTATTTATTCACCGCTGGGATTTTTATTTTTTTTTGCTATTAAAATGAAAACGTCCAAAAATTTTGAAAAAAAGTGTTTTTCTTATAAACTTTTGCAAATAAATAATCTTTCATCATAAATCTTGGCCAAATTTTATTCAGTTATCTTTTTAGTAAAAAAAACACAAAAAAACAAATTAGTTTATAACCATAAAATTATAATTTTTCTAAATTTTACATTTTTATTTTATTTATAATATCATTTATGTTTTTTTTTTTTTACATATCGTCACCCTAGCAGTACAGTCACCATGGTGACACTGTACTACTTGTGGGGGGTGATAAAGAATTTTTTTTTTTTTTTACACTGATTGCTATTACACCCATAAAGGCTGTAAGAGGAATCATTTCTCCTTCTCTCTGACTGCATTCTTGCAGCCATTGAGAAATACTGTGCGAGCTGTGATTGGTCACATCTTGTCACATGGTACAAGGCTGTTGTGAATAGCCCTGTACCATGTGATCTCTGTGATCATTCACAGATTTCACATGTAGTAAGCAATGATGTCAGAAGTGACATCTTGCTTACTACTCTTCATGTGATCACTGATTGGCCAATCAGTGATCACATGATTGGGACCTCGCACAGAGGTCCTGTCCAACGATCGGTGTTCCGCTGTGTCCTCCGGACACAGCAGGCACCGGATCGTGGTACTGTGCACTCCCAGGGAGTGCACACAAGCAGGGGTCGGGGAGGCTGTTTATAAACGGCCACCCAACCCTGCACTGCCACCGTCCGGCTGTTTATATACAACAGCCGGATAGGAGGTGGTTAATGTTTACTGGATGAATGCCGGAGGACTGTGAGAAGAGGGAGGTAAAGGGGTACACCATAGGTGTAGGATGAGGTACAACAAGCAATGCAACTATGTCAGCAACAGGGGCTTTCTAAAAGCTGTTTCCAACAAAAGATGCTAGACGGCAGGACACTGACCAATGTTTATAAACAATGTTACTTTGTATCTCTCTATCTCCCATCTGATCAATGTTTATAAACAATGTTCCTTTGTATCTCTCTATCTCCCATCTGATCGATGTTTATAACCAATGTTACTTTGTAACTCTCTATCTCCCGTCTGATCGATGTTTATAAACAATGTTACTTTGTATCTCTCTATCTCCCATCTGATCGATGTTTATAAACAACGTTACTTTGTATCTCTCTATCTCCCGTCTGATCAATGTTTATAAACAACGTTACTTTGTATCTCTCTATCTCCCGTCTGATCAATGTTTCTAAACAACGTTCCTATGTATCTCTCTATCTCCCGTCTGATCAATGTGTAGAAACAATGTTACTTTGTATCTTTCTATCTCCCGTCTGATCAATGTTTATAAACAATGTTACTTTGTATCCCTCTATCGCCTGCCTGATCGATGTTTATAAACAATGTTACTTTGTATCTCTCTATCTCCCATCTGATCGATGTTTATAAACAATGTTACTTTGTATCTCTCTATCTCCCATCTGATCGATGTTTATAAACAATGTTACTTTGTATCTCTCTATCTCCCATCTGATCGATGTTTATAAACAATGTTACTTTGTATCTCTCTATCTCCTGTCTGATCGATGTTTATAAACAATGTTACTTTGTATCTATCTCCCGTCTGATCGATGTTTATAAACAATGTTCAATTGTATAAATTAATTTATAAATCAATTTATAGTGCCGCGCTCCTATTTGCAAAATCCTTAACTATAAATAATCTCACACTTATAAATACACTAAAAGTGCTTAAGTTGATACATAAATAATATTATATCAAATAAATATCTGTGACTTATAAATAAATAAAAATAAATTAGATAATATTCTAAATTAATCAAAATCATAATCTGTGGGGATACATATCACGTGTGATCATTTAATCAATATTGTGCAAATTCATAAGTGGATGTACATAAATTAATAAAGTGCATAAATAAAGTCTTTTATAAATATGTGCAAATGTGCAGGTGAATTCCTTTTTCCTCCCTCCAGGTGCCGTGTGATCTCAATATGCGCTCACCTTAATATTTGCCCAAATATATTTAGGCAAATAGACTTTTAATCCTTCCAGGATTGATGGGATAGTGCTCATAAGCAAGATGTTCCAGGGATAATATAGATCTATTGGAATCCTCCTGTGCTCTCCTCTTTCTCCATATGCAGCTGCTCAGGCATGAGTATTAACAAGCTCTATAGGTATCTCCCATTTCCCCTCCTGGGGACACCTCTTCCTCGTATGCTCCTTTCACCAGTATGGGGGATATATATCAAATAAAACAAAGAAGAAAGACCATGGTGCCTTATCCTTGTATGAAAAAGTGATTTATTGCTGCCAGGTGCGGTGATACACAGCAGTATGTGGCACTATTGTGGTACGGGTCAGCAGTGGATACAAGATCTGCAGTAGATATATATTACTCTGCCTTTGCCTCTCTGTCTGCCTCTGCTTCTGCTGGAATCGCCGAACCCCCCTGATGAAGTCACGTGACCCTGTGACGATACGCGTAGGGGAGGGGCTCTGACGTCACGACATTGCATCGGAGAGGTTCGGCGATTCCAGCAGAAGCAGAGGCAGACAGAGAGGCAAAGGCAGAGTAATATATATCTACTGCTGATTTTGTATCCACTGCTGACCTGTACCACAATAGTGCCACATACTGCTGTGTATCACCGCACCTGGCAGCAATAAATCACTTTTTCATACAAGGATAAGGCACCATGGTCTTTCTTCTTTGTTTCATTTGATATATATCCCCCATACTGGTGAAAGGAGCATACGAGGAAGAGGTGTCCCCAGGAGGGGAAATGGGAGATACCTATAGAGCTTGTTAATACTTATGCCTGAGCAGCTGCATATGGAGAAAAAGGAGAGCACAGGAGGATTCCAATAGATCTATATTATCCCTGGAACATCTTGCTTATGAGCACTATCCCATCAATCCTGGAAGGATTAAAAGTCTATTTGCCTAAATATATTTGGGCAAATATTAAGGTGAGCGCATATTGAGATCACACGGCACCTGGAGGGAGGAAAAAGGAATTCACCTGCACATTTGCACATATTTATAAAAGACTTTATTTATGCACTTTATTAATTTATGTACATCCACTTATGAATTTGCACAATATTGATTAAATGATCACACGTGATATGTATCCCCACAGATTATGATTTTGATTAATTTAGAATATTATCTAATTTATTTTTATTTATTTATAAGTCACAGATATTTATTTGATATAATATTATTTATGTATCAACTTAAGCACTTTTAGTGTATTTATAAGTGTGAGATTATTTATAGTTAAGGATTTTGCAAATAGGAGCGCGGCACTATAAATTGATTTATAAATTAATTTATACAATTGAACAATAGCAACACAATTAAGTGGGTTTGTGTAAGTGCCAGCGAACCTTAGTACACCATACTAGTAGACAAGAATTAATAGCTTACTGAATACCTCATTCATAATAGCTCACAAGTAGTCACTCTTTATATTATAAACAATGTTACTTTGTATCTCTCTATCTCCCGTCTGATCGATGTTTATAAACAATGTTACTTTGTATCTCTCTATCTCCCGTCTGATCGATGTTTATAAACAATGTTACTTTGTATCTCTCTATCTCCCGTCTGATCGATGTTTATAAACAATGTTACTTTGTATCTCTCTATCTCCCGTCTGATCGATGTTTATAAACAATGTTACTTTGTATCTCTCTATCTCCCGTCTGATCGATGTTTATAAACAATGTTACTTTGTATCTATCTCCGGTCTGATCGATGTTTATAAACAATGTTACTTTGTATCTCTCTATCTCCCGTCTGATCGATGTTTATAAACAATGTTACTTTGTATCTCTCCGTCTCCCGTCTGATCAATGTTTATAAACAATGTTACTTTGTATCTCTCTATCTCCCATCTGATCAATGTTTCTAAACAACGTTCCTATGTATCTATCTCCCGTCTGATCGATGTTTATAAACAATGTTACTTTGTATCCCTCTATCTCCCGTCTGATCGATGTTTATAAACAATTTTACTTTGTATCCCTCTATCTCCCGTCTGATCGATGTTTATAAACAATGTTATTTTGGATCTCTCTATCTCCTGTCTGATCAAATCATGTTCCAGCATTTTTACCTTCATTCCAGGTGCATCAAAAAAAAAAGTGTCCAAAGTTTTCCAGTTTATTTCCTTTAGAAAAGCAGCCACAGCTGAAAAGTCGCAGCAGACAAGCCTCTCCTCTGCCAGAATGCTGCAGAGAAGGACCCCTTCTCTCTGTGTGTAAGCAATGGTCTCTCCGCAGAGATCCCTGACTTCCCACAAGCGAGGTGATCCAAGATGGAAAAAAAGGGGGTTATAACCCTCCCTTACTATCTCCAAAACAAAAAAAGGGTTTTCCCTCAGGTGTATGCTAGAATTATACTTTAACCACTTCCTGTCTGGCCCATGTACAGAAATGGCTGGGCGGGAGCAGTGCAGGAGCGGGTGGCCATTTATAAACGTCCTCCCCGCTTCCCTGCTTGTGTCCTCCTTGGGAGCGCATGGAACCTGATTCGGTGCCAATCAGTGATCACATGAATAGGAGTAAGCAAGATGTCACTTCTGACATCATTGCTTACTACGTGTGAAATTTGTGAATGATCACAGAGATCACATGGTACAGGGCCATTGACAACACCCTTATACCATGTGACAAGCTGTGACAAATCACAGCTCACACAGTATTTCTCAATGGCTGCAGGAATGCAGCCAGAGAGAAGGAGAAACGATTCCTCTTACAAGGGGGTGGAAGTGTCTGGACTGGAAGGGGGTGGAAGTGTCCGGACTGGAAGGGGGGGAAAGTGTCCGGACTGGAAGGGGGTGGAAGTGTCCGGACTGGAAGGGGGGGAAAGTGTCCGGACTGGAAGGGGGGGAAAGTGTCCGGACTGGAAGGGGGGGAAAGTGTCCGGACTGGAAGGGGGTGGAAGTGTCCGGACTGGAAGGGGGGGAAAGTGTCCGGACTGGAAGGGGGGGAAAGTGTCCGGACTGGAAGGGGGGGAAAGTGTCCGGACAGGAAGGGGGGGAAAGTGTCCGGACTGGAAGGGGGGGAAAGTGTCCGGACTGGAAGGGGGTGGAAGTGTCCGGACTGGAAGTGAGGGAAAGTGTCCGGACTATAAGGGGGGAAAGTGTCCGAACAAGAAGGGGGGGAAAGTGTCCAGACTGGAAGGGGGGAAAGTGTCCGGACTGGAAGGGGGTGGAAGTGTCCAGACTGGAAGGGGGGGAAATTGTCCAGACTGGAAGGGGGTGGAAGTGTCCGGACTGGAAGGGGGTGAAAGTGTCCGGAATTGAAGGGGTTAATATCTGATTGGCTGAGAGGGTTGTAGCTTACAAACACTGATTGGCTCGTAATACGGTAGCCTGGAATAGTTGGTTTTGCAGACACTGAAGTGTTTTTTTTCCTCCACAGTATTGTGAGCCTTTACTTACCCAAAGTCACCTTCACCCATCCGGTCAATCTGAAACATTACTTGATGGTAATGGGCATGGAAAACATGTTCAGCAAGGATGCCAACTTCATACAGTTCTCAAGAGATCAAAAGCTAAAAGTTTCAAATGTACGTATCATTCTTATCTTTTTCCATTTACTGACTTTCCGTGCCTTGTTCTGCAATGTGTCTCTGTATGGAAGTGGCCATCTTGGTAGAGGCAGGGCTTAGCTTCCTCATGATAGAGCTGTCCCCCTGATGACTGGTGATCTGATGTGGGGAATGATTTTGAAGAAGCATCAAGAAGGGTGGAGTCAGGACAGATCCAAGGAGTGAATTAATGAGGCAGAAGCTTGGAGATCCTTGCAATGCAGGTGCTCAGGTACAGCTTTCTCTCCAGCAATGAGAACAGTGAGCAGCACAGAAGTGAGATCACATGTTGAACATATTGAAAGTATCCACTTTTTCCTGGGTAGGCCATCAAGATGACCATCCTCTCCAAGATTCTTTATTTCTTCTAGACCTTACCGATCCGGGTTCCTGCTTTTGTCTGCTCCAAAATAGGATCCTTGCATTCATTTGAGCTCATAAGCATCTCAGAGTAGCCCATGCTACCCTTTATGCCCACAGATTGAGAGGTGGACTTGCGTTCCTGAATGTGCCCAGATATTCCCTGGCTGCACAAATTTTGCAACTTGCAGTATAGCATGCAACCTCGGACGTCCCCTTTTGGGTACATCTTGAGATTCCCAATTGAGCCCCCATGCTGGAGTTGGCCCTCCTATGGCTCCCCCCATTATCTGTACCCTCCTCTCTCAGCTCCCTCATTAACCATGGCCCGCACCTTTCAGGCAACCTAACGTCTCCTTTCCTCCCCCTACTTTCCATCTTAAACAACCTGCTCTTTCCGGCAGGGATGGACCAACCCCAGGCCTTTGCCTAGTGGCCTGCCCATGGCTTAATTTAGGTCCACCATTTTCTGGGGTCTAGTTTCCTGTCCTGGACTTTCATCGACGAGAATCATGACGTGTCCTCTGTGGCATCGTACCGATACCCGGAACTCCGACACTGGATTTCTACCCTTCTTTGCAACTCTTAATTTCCATTTCAGAAAACGGGCTTCGAACATACCTGTCTCCATTCTCCCGGAGCTCAGGGCACCATCTCCTTGGTCTATTCCTCCCTCTCCATAGGGGGCTCATCTCCCACCCAAAAGTCTCTTAATAGGAATGAGATGTAGCTGCCTCTATAGATCTGGAAGACTGGACTACGGTCTGGTCAATCATATCTAAATGCTCCTTCAACACGGTCACTTTGGAGGCAGCTTACAAGGTCCTCCTTTGCTGGTGTTGGGTTCTGGCCCGCATAGCTCATTGTCATATGGTGATAGATGGTTCAGGGGCTATGGCCAACATACAGATGAGATCCACATCTGGTGTTCCTGTCCTCGATTGGTGGGATTCTAGTCAAGAGTTTATGGCCTTCTAACTACGCTCTTTTTATGTACCCTTCAGCAGGGACTCCAGAAATGGGCTTATCTATTGTCAGGCCTCTATTCCTGTCAACAGAAGTTGGCCACATATCACTTCATAGCCGGAAAGTGCATTATTGCTAGGGCCTGGTAAAAACCTTCAGTTCAGTTTGCGGAGGTGAACAGCATTTTGACCACCCTAATGGTTCAGGGAAAAAATGACCAGCATACTGATCACTCTAAATTCATCAAGGTGTGGAAACAGTGGTAATAGAAAATGCTGGTGTACCTGGCTGTCATGTCAGCAGCACTTCTGCTATTTGTTCTGGTCTCCCAAACCATAGGCTCTTCAGGCTTAGCATATTCTTGCAGCACTTCACTGCACGGGGCCCACTCTTGGTCTCTGGACAGGATCCCCCAGCACCCTGGGAGCACACTGGCCTCTCCCACTCTTGGCCTCTGGACAGGGTCTCCCAGTATCCTGGGCTCTCCCACTCTTGGTATCTGGACAGGGTTTCTCTGCACCCCAGACTCTCCCACTCTTGGCCTCTTGACAGGGTCTCCCAGCACCCCAGCTCTCCCACTCTTGGACTCTGGACAGGGTCTCCCAGCACCCTGGCCTCTCCCACTCGTGGTCTCTGGACAGGGTCTCCCAGCACCCCAGAATCTCCCACTCTTGGACTCTGGACAGGGTCTCCAGCACCCTGGCCTCTCCCACTCTTGGTATCTGGACAGAGTCTCCCAGCACCCCAGGCTCTCCCACTCTTGGCCTCTGGACAGTGTCTCCCAGCACCTCGGGCTCTCCCACTCTTGGTCTCTGGACAGGGTCTTCGAGAACCCTGGGTTCTTCTACTCTTGGCCTCTGGACAGGGTCTCCCAGCACCCCAGGCTCTCCCACTCTTGGCCTCTGGACAGGGTCTCCCAGAACCCCAGGCCCTCCTATTCTTGGCCTCTAGACAGGGTCTTCCAGAACCCCAGGCCCTCCCACTCTTGGCCTCTGGACAGGGTCTCCCAGCACCCCAAGCTCTCCCAATCTTGGCCTCTGGACAGGGTCTCCCAGCACCTCGGGCTCTCCCACTCTTGGTCTCTGGACAGGGTCTACGAGAACCCTGGGCTCTTCTACTCTTGGCCTCTGGACAGGGTCCCCCAGAACCCCAGGCTCTCCCACTCTTGGCCTCTGGACAGGGACTCCCAGCACCCCAGCTCTCCCACTTTTGGACTCTGGACAGGGTCTCCTAGCACCCTGGCCTCTCCCACTCTTGGTCTCTGGACAGGATCTCCCAGCACCCCAGGATCTCCAACTCTTCGCCTCTGGACAGGCTCTCCTAGAACCCAGGGCTCTCCCACTCTTGGCCTCTGGATAGGGTCTCCAAGTAACCTGGGCTCTCCCACTCTTGGCTTCTAGATAGGGTCTCCCAGCACCCAAGACTCTCCCACTCTTGGCCTCTGGACAGGGTCTCCCAGCACCCCAGGCTCTCCCACTCTTGGCCTCTGGACAGGGTCTCCCAGCACCCCGGGCTCACCCATTTTTGGCCTCTGGACAGGGTTTCCCAGCACCCCAGGCTCTCCCACTCTTGGCCTCTGGATAGGGTTTGCCAGCACCCTGGGCTCTCCCATTCTTGGCCTCTGAACAGGATCTCCTAGCACACCGGACTCCCCCACTCTTGCCCTCTGGACAGGGTCTTCCAGCACCCCAGGCTCTCCCACTCTTGGCCTCTGGACAGTGTCTCCCAGCACCCCGGGCTCACCCATTTTTGGCCTCTGGACAGGGTTTCCCAGCACCCCAGGCTCTCCCACTCTTGGCCTCTGGATAGGGTTTGCCAGCACCCTGGGCTCTCCCATTCTTGGCCTCTGAACAGGATCTCCTAGCACCCCGGGCTCCCCCACTCTTGCCCTCTGGACAGGGTCTTCCAGCACCCCAGGCTCTCCCACTCTTGGCCTCTGGACAGGGTCTCCCATTACCCTGGGCTCTCCCACTCTTGCCCTCTGGACAGGGTCTCTCAGCACCCCAGGCACTCCCACTCTTGGCCTCTGGATAGGGTCTCCCATTACCCTGGACTCTCCCACTCTTGGACTCTGGACAGGGTCTCCAGCAAACCAGGCTCTCCCACTCTTGGCCTCTGGACAGGGTCTCCCAGTACCCTGGGCTCTCCCACTCTTGGACTCTGGACAGGGTCTCCCAGCACCTCGGGCTCTCCCACTCTTGGTCTCTGGACAGGAACTTTGAGAACCCTGGGCTCTTCTATTCTTGGCATCTGGACAGGGTCTCCCAGCACCCCAGGCTCTCCCACTCGTGGCCTCTGGACAGGGTCTTCCAGAACCCCAGGCCCTCCTACTCTTGGCCTCTAGACAGGTTCTTCCAGAACCCCAGGCTCTCCCACTCTTGGCCTCTGGACAGGGTCTCCCAGCACCCCAGGCTCTCCCACTCTTGGCCTCTGGACAGGGTCTCCCAGAACCCCAGGCCCTCCCACTGTTGGCCTCTGGACAGGGTCTCCCAGCACCCCAGGCTCTCCCACTCTTGATACTTACATATGCCTCTCATGGACTCTCCAGTTTCTTCAGCTCTCTCGGTCTGAACCCGCTGACCCACTTAGATATCTCAACTCTCCCGTTGCTGTGGGTAAGGGAATCTCATGGAGTCATGTTTCTCCAGTAGGTCACCTCTCCTGGCTGGAGCCCACCTCTATCGTCACACAGAGACTCTGGAGGAGATTTACTAAAAGACGCACAGGATCCGGTGCAGCTCTGCATAGAAACCAATCAGCTTCCAGGTTTTATTGTCAAAGCCTAACTGAACAAACTGATGTCATGCTTACCCCCTGGTCAGGCACTATAGCTAGCTTCTGTGTTCTTCACCCATAGCAGTCCCCTTTCCCATAAGGCAGGCAGGCCTACTGGTACTCAGTTGCCCCTAGGATTTACACACAATGCTATAGTGCCTGGCAACCACACCAAGGAAGGCATGAAATGAGCACAGCAAACAGGTACTTGCGGTTGTCAGACAGGCAGGGTGGTTCAATGACAGTCCAGGTGCAAGGCTGGCAAAGTTCAGGATAGTCAGAGTCAGATCCATAGTCAAAAGGCAGGCAGAGAGTAGTCTGTATCCAATCTAGCACAACAGGGAGCTTGCTGCACAAGTAACCAGCGCTATCAAAAACATGAGACTGCAGGCTTGGCTGGCTGAAATCAGGTTTGCTCTACATTTCAATCAATCACCGTGCAGGTGAACAGACAGACAGGGATGCATCATAGCTAAAACCAGGATGCTGGAGCGAGACCAGAAGCTGACAAAAATAGGAGCCTTTACACGCCCCGACAGCCGAAGATAGAAGCTAATTGGTTAAATACACGCCAGTACCAGATTCTGTGTGCACCCCTTATAGTACATCTTTGCCTCCGTCTCCAAATGGTAGAAACTGCCCTGAGCTACTCCCAGACCTGGCTGACAATGCTCCTGCGCACCAGGACTTACACAGGCAGCAAGCATCCAGAAAAGTCCAGACAGAGGATTGAAGGTTCCCTCCCACCGAAGACCCTCAGGAATCTTCAGTCTCCAGGCCCCGATCCAGGAACCAGAAAACACAGAAAACTTTACGTGGTTGTAATCCCTTCCATATACCGAGTGATACAGAGATGAAACAAATCCTCCGACAAGTTGTGCCGATTTATATACAGTCTTCTCTCCTCTGCATCCATTCAAAGTGCACAATTTATAAAGCTTGTCTAAAAGTTCAGGTAAAAGGGGGTGGAGAGATGAAATTACACTCTGCAGAGCTCATTGAGGAGAGGTTTGAGAGCTGATTGGAGGGAAGAGACACACACCCCCTTGACATAGCTCACAGGAACGGAGCTGAGGCCATCAATCTGCTGGAGCTCTTCCCTGTCACCTTTTTACTCTTGGTGTCAGGAAAACTTGTCAGAAGTGACTCAAGCTGATAGCAGAGGAAGGAGGCAGTGTAACGGAACCGGTACCCGACCGCACTTGGGTATATTCCGTTATACTGCAGCTTCCCCTGTCCGAACACCATCCACGGACCACACCCTCGGAATCCCTCAGGAAAATAGACAGACAACCAGCTCCTACTAAAACAGGAAGCCAACTCACTTTATTGTACACAAAACATGTTTTATACAGAGGGCGGGGAAAGACAACCAGGGACAGGAAACACCTCATCACCCCTCCCCATCCAACCAGACACAGAACAATGGGATGCAACCATGTGGCAAAGGACATTGCCCAACCCCCACACCAATACACAAACAGTACATCCCATAATAGTTGGCTGGACAGGGAGACACAGCACAATGGGGGGTAGCACATGGTAAACAGACAATGGACAACACACTATACACAGAACTCAGACATTCACATACACACCCTGTAACCCTTAACAGGCACAGGGTGCCTTAAACATAATGAGGGGGACATGAGCTGACCAAGCGGTCCCCCCACCCCCAAAAGTCACTCCCGTCACATATCTCCCCTTTCGGTAGGAGAGTAACACAGGAGTAGATCCCAGACGGATGTACTCTGAAGTTACTCTGCACCTCCAGTCCCCCAATGCCGGCACCTACACAGTACCCCAAACAAATTGTCCCACACCAAGCGTTACTCACCCAGCCAACCTCTGCCTCTCCCGTAGAACATACCCGCCGCTGGGGAGAAGTACGGACTGGTCCTTCTCCCGGAAATCCTCTCAGCCGCTGGAGAGAAGACAGGGTGGCTGGGCTGACTCCATCCTTCTGTAGGGGATCTGGGCCGACTACCCAGCATCCCCGGGGTATCCAGGTGGTGGCTGTAGTTGCTAGGCAGAGGCCAGCGGCGCTCTGCCCTGTTGCCAGCACTTCTGCTGGGGATCTCACATCTGCTCCGGCTAACCGTGGGGGAGGGAGGCTGACTTCCTCCACTCTGGCTGACTCTGGGGGAGGGAGGACAATAACCTCCTCTCCCTTCTCACCCTGGGCCTCTGAAACTACCACAGGCATGGGGCAGAGGTCCTGGATCCTCTGTCCGGTTGTCAGCGCTTCAGCTGGCAGCTCCCCGGCTGGTTCCTCATCAGTAAAAAAGTTAATCAAATCCCCAGCCTCTGGAACTGGGGTTTGGGGATCGGGGCTCACCATCTCCTGTCCGTGGAACTCAGGAGACATTACCAGTGCTGGGCAGAGTTCAGTACTGTTTGGCCCTGTTGCCAGGTCTACTGCTGGTTCCTCCTCAGCTGAGAGGTCTATCAGATCCCCAGTCTCTGGAATTCCCACTGCTGATTCTTGGGCATGCTGCTGAACATGTCCTAGCAGCTGCCTGTATGCCCTTACTAGATCCAGTTCTTTCTTCAGCAGGTATTCCAGATCTGGTTTAAGTTCTGAGACCCCTGTGAGACTGAACATAGCCTCTCTGCCGTCTCGTAACTCCTTCAGAGTAGGTTCTCCTCTATCGCCAAACACAAAAAGGTCTGTAAGGCTCTCCCAAAGCAATCCAGGCCCACCAAAGTCAAGTCCCTCAGGAGAGCACTCTGTGGACACCCCTAAATATTCCTGCTCTGCGTACCACTGCAGAGCCCGATATCTATTGTCCAGTTGTATCTCCTGCTGGACCAGCCTGTCCAACTCAGCCAACCATTGCTCCTGGGGTCGCTCTCCCAGGAATGGCATCCGTAGCTTCCGATGGTCCCTGGCCCGTTCCCCTGGGGTTGGGTAGCACTTGCCTTTGTCCATACCAGCAGCCTGGACCGCTCCTCTCCAAAGCACCTCCCAAATCCGCTGCCTGAGCTCCAGGTACTGATCCGTAGACACAGTCCTGGGGTATGTTGCAAGGATGATCTGCAGCAGCCCTGGGAACTCTGATGCCAGGTCCATATCTCCACTGGGGTGACTGACGTCTTTTCCTGCTCTTGAATCCCGGTGGTGGTTTGGATGTGTTTACAGCTGGAAGCACAATCCCACCGCTTGCCACCAATGTAACGGAACCGGTACCCGACCGCACTTGGGTATATTCCGTTATCCTGCAGCTTCCCCTGTCCGAACACCATCCACGGACCACACCCTCGGAATCCCTCAGGAAAATAGACAGACAACCAGCTCCTACTAAAACAGGAAGCCAACTCACTTTATTGTACACAAAACATGTTTTATACAGAGGGCGGGGAAAGACAACCAGGGACAGGAAACACCTCATCACCCCTCCCCATCCAACCAGACACAGAACAATGGGATGCAACCATGTGGCAAAGGACATTGCCCAACCCCCACACCAATACACAAACAGTACATCCCATAATAGTTGGCTGGACAGGGAGACACAGCACAATGGGGGGTAGCACATGGTAAACAGACAATGGACAACACACTATACACAGAACTCAGACATTCACATACACACCCTGTAACCCTTAACAGGCACAGGGTGCCTTAAACATAATGAGGGGGACATGAGCTGACCAAGCGGTCCCCCCACCCCCAAAAGTCACTCCCGTCACAGGCAGCTTTTGTTTTTTTATCAGTTTACATCAATTTTCATCCGTTTACATCTATTTTCATCTGTGTACATCTGTTTTTTGTCTGTTTACAACTATTTTCGTTGGTTTTTGTCCGTTTACATCCATTTTCATCCATTTATATAATTTTTTCATCCGTTTACAACTATTTTTGTCTGTTTACAACCGTTTGTCTATTTACATAAATTTTCATTCGTTTACATCCATTTTTCATACGTTTACATCCATTTTTGTCTGTTTACATCCGTTTTTTGTCCGTTTACATATATTTTAGTCTGTTTTCATCCAGTTTTTGTTCGTTTACATCCATTTTCATCTGTTTACACCTGTTTTTTGTTCGTTTACATCCATTTTCATCTGTTTACATCCATTTTTTTTTGTTTACATCCATTTTCATCTGTTTACATCCTTTTTTGTCCATTTACATATATTTTAGTCTGTTTTTATCCGTTTTTTGTTCATTTACATCCATTTTCGTCTGTTTACATCCGTTTTTTGTTAGTTTACATCCATTTTCATCTGTTTACATCCGTTTTTTGTTAGTTTACATCCATTTTCGTCTGTTTACATCTGTTTGTGTACATCTAATGACACTTAGTGCTCCGGACTGAGACAAGGACACACTATAGAGGGATGTGCTTTGTTCATATTTCATATCTGAGGTCTACAACCACTTTAAAGCATGCGCTCAGAACAAACACCCTGAATCTATGCACTAGATTCGTCTCGATTTTCAGAGATTCAGGTGTATGCGAATCTCTGAATGGACATACAAAGTAACGAATGTCGATCAATCCAGAAAAAAAAAAGTCGTAATGAAATGAACAAATGCATTTGTTTCATTCGGATGAGGTCACACGATGCGATAATAGTTCGGGGAAATGAATTACATTTTCAAATTAATTTGCTAATTAAGTAAATTTGTGATTTAAATTGAATTTCTAAATGGTCGCAGGCGGTCAGTTCAGTTCCACAGTCCAATGCGAAGAACTCTTGGGTGAGCAAAAAAATCACCCATCAGTACACCCCCCCCCCCCCCCCCCCCCACACACAAAACACTAAACACTTCATACAATTTTGAAAATCCTTACAATTGAGGAGAAAAGTATAACTGAATTTTCAGGAAGTCATCTCCATAATTTCTAAAGATAACAGCATCTGCCAAGGAGGGGGTATAGCAGCCATGATGACATCATATCCTCTCCTCTCTCTCTGTGCAATAAAAGGAAACTACAGTTCCCATCAACCACGGGGAATTGTAGTGAATGTGGGCGGGTACACTAGGCAGCAGGAGCAGACTGAAAACTCATGGGGCCCCCGGGCAATAGGGGATCATGGGGCCCCTGTGTCCTTGCCCAAACTCAAAAAAGAATATGAAAAAGGTACCAGGGGCATCTCATGGGGGCCCCCTACTGACCCCGGGCCTTAGGGCAGAGCCCGAGTTTCCAAATGGTTAGTCCGCCCCTGCTAGGCAGATACATGTTTAATGAGTCTGAGAGTCTCAGTACCGAAGAATGACATCCCTGCTTCCTGGGGACAGAACTACAGAAGGGAGGTGCCAAGACCAGTGGCTGGGGGAATAATAGGCGTGGCAGCCACCAATCTTACAAACAGGATATAGTGAATGCGGATATAGTGAATGCGGGGTCCGGGGAGAGCGGATATAGTGAATGCGGGGTCCGGGGAGACCGGATATAGTGAATGCGGGGTCCGGGGAGAGCGGATATAGTGAATGCGGGGTCCGGGGAGAGCGGATATAGTGAGTGCGGGGTCCGGGGAGAGCGGATATAGCGAATGCGGGGTCCGGGGAGAGCGGATATAGTGAATGCGGGGTCCAGGGAGAGCGGATATAGTGAATGCGGGGTCCGGGGAGAGCGGATATAGTGGATGCGGGGTCCGGGGAGATCGGATATAGTGAATGCGGGGTCTGGGGAGAGCGGATATAGTGAATGCGGGGTCCGGGGAGAGGGGATATAGTGAATGCGGGGTCCGGGGAGAGCGGATATAGTGAATGCGGGGTCCGGGGAGAGCGGATATAGTGAATGCGGGGTCCGGGGAGAGCGGATATAGTGAATGCGGGGTCCGGGGAGAGCGGATATAGTGAATGCGGGGTCCGGGGAGAGCGGATATAGTGAATGTGGGGTCCGGGGAGAGCGGATATAGTGAATGCGGGGTCCGGGGAGAGCGGATATAGTGAATGCGGGGTCCGGGGAGAGCGGATATAGTGAATGAGGGGTCCGGGGAGAGCGGATAAAGTGAATGCGGGGTCTGGGGAGAGCGGATATAGTGAATGCGGGGTCCAGGGAGAGGGGATATAGTGAATGCGGGGTCCGGGGAGAGCGGATATAGTGAATGCGAGGTCTGGGGAGAGCGGATATAGTGAATGCGGGGTCCGGGGAGAGCGGATATAGTGAATGCGAGGTCTGGGGAGAGCGGATATAGTGAATGCGGGGTCCGGAGAGAGCGGATATAGTGAATGCGGGGTCCGGGGAGAGCGGATATAGTGAATGCGAGGTCCGGGGAGAGCGGATATAGTGAATGCGGGGTCCGGGGAGAGCGGATATAGTGAATGCGGGGTCCGGGGAGAGCGGATATAGTGAATGCGGGGTCCGGGGAGAGCGGATATAGTGAATGCGAGGTCCGGGGAGAGCGGATATAGTGAATGCGGGGTCCGGGGAGAGCGGATATAGTGAATGCGGGGTCCGGGGAGAGCGGATATAGTGAATGCGAGGTCCGGGGAGAGCGGATATAGTGAATGCGGGGTCCGGGGAGAGCGGATATAGTGAATGCGGGGTCCGGGGAGAGCGGATATAGTGAATGCGGGGTCCGGGGAGAGCGGATATAGTGAATGCAGGGGGCGGGGAGAGGGGATATAGTGAATGCGGGGTCCGGGTAGAGCGGATATAGTGAATGAGGGGTCCGGGGAGAGCGGATATAGTGAATGCGGGGTCCGGGGAGAGCGGATATAGTGAATGCGTGGTCCGGGGAGAGAGGATATAGTGAATGGGGGTTCAGGGAGAGCGGATATAGTGAATGCGGGGTCCAAGGAGAGCGGATATAGTGAATGCGGGGTCCGGGGAGAGCGGATATAGTGAATGTAGGGTCCAGGGAGAGCGGATACAGTGAATGCGGGGTCCAGGGAGAGCGGATATAGTGAATGCGGGGTCCAGGGAGAGCGGATATAGTGAATGGGGGGTCCGGGGAGAGCGGATATAGTGAATGGGGGGTCCGGGGTTTAGTAACACTTTAATTCTAGTTATTAACACTCTCCTGTATACAATTCTGTGATTTATCTTAGTGCCGATTTTTTCCATATTTTCATTTCTTCGCTCTTCTTACAGGTTTATCACCAGTCTTACATCAACATCAAAGAGAATGGAGCAGAGGCGAGTAGTGCGACTGACGCCCGATTAGACTTCGTCCTCCCGAGCCCCTTTTTCAAAGTCGACCGTCCATACTTAATGCTGATCTACCACAAAATTACCGAAACCATCCTCTGGTTCGGCCGAGTCATGGACCCGTCTTTGCAAGATCCCTAGAAGCAGGGAAAGGGAGAAATGTGATAAAGCAGATATAAACTTCTGTACAATATGGAAGCATTCTGCTCAGAATAAAGCGAATGAGCCGAGCAGTTTCTGTTTTGTGTTTTTTTCTGGATAACGTTCATATTAATAAGCCAGTAGCAGGTGAGCTTCAAGGATGTAGGACCCTGTAAGGTGATGTGGGACCCAGCAGGGTGATGTGGGACCCAGTAAGGTGATGTAAGACCCTGCAGGGTGATGTAGGACCCAGTAGGGTGATGTAGGACCCTGCAGGGTGATGTATTACCCAGTAGGGTGATGTAGGACCCTGTAGGGTGATGTAGGACCCAGCAGGGTGATGTAGGACCCAGTAAGGTGATGTAGGACCCTGCAGGGTGATGTAGGACCCAGTAGGGTGATGTAGGACCCTGCAGGGTGATGTAGGACCCAGTAGGGTGATGTAGGACCCTGTAGGGTGATGTAGGACCCAGCAGGGTGATGTAGGACCCAGCAGGGTGATGTAGGACCCTGTAGGGTGATGTAGGACCCAGTAGGGTGATGCAGGACCCAGTAGGGTGATGCAGGACCCTGTAGGGTGATGTAGGACCCAGTAAGGTGATGTAGGACCCAGTAGGGTGATGCAGGACCCTGTAGGGTGATGCAGGACCCAGTAGGGTGATGCAGGACCCTGTAGGGTGATGTAGGACCCAGTAGGGTGATGCAGGACCCAGTAGGGTGATGTAGGACCCTGTAGGGTGATGTAGGACCCTGCAGGGTGATGTAGGACCCAGTAGGGTGATGTAGGACCCAGTAGGGTGATGTAGGACCCTGTAGGGTGATGTAGGACCCAGCAGGGTGATGTAGGACCCAGCAAGGTGATGTAGGACCCAGCAGGGTGATGTAGGACCCAGCAGGGTGATGGAGGACCCAGTAGGGTGATGGAGGACCCTGCAGGGTGATGTAGGACCCAGTAGGGCGATGCAGGACCCTGTAGGGTGATGCAGGACACAGTAGGGTGATGTAGGACCCTGTAGGGTGATGTAGGACCCTGTAGGGTGATGTAGGACCCTGCAGGGTGATGTAGGACCCAGTAAGGTGATGTAAGAGAGAGTGAAATGGGCTTTAGCCAAAATTTTCATAATAACGCAGTCAGATAATTTGGGGGAACCCAGATCATGTTGTAAAAAAAATGTAAAATGGGAGCTGGTCTGCAGAGTGGGTGCAGTGGGGAACTGGTGTGTAGGGATGGTGTGGAGGATGGGGGATCGGGGGGGGTGTTACAGTGGGGAACTGGTGTGTATGGATGGTGTGGAGGATGGGGGATCGGGGGGGAGGGGTGTTACAGTGGAGAACTGGTGTGTAGGGACGGTGTGGGGGATGGGGGAGTGGATGGTCACAGTGGGGAAGTGGTGTGTAGGAACGGTGTGGGGGATGTGGGAGCGGGGGTGGAGGGTCACAGTAGGGAACTGGTGTGTAGGGACGGTATGGGGGATGGGGGAGTGGGTGGGTGTCACAGTGGAGAACTGGTTTGCAGGGACGGTGTGAGGAAGCGGGGGGTGGAGGGTCGCAGTGGGGAACTGGTGTGTATAGACGGTTAGGGGTATGGGTGAGTGGGGGGTGTCAAAGTGGGGAATGGGGGGGAGGCACAGTGGGGAACTGGAGTGTAGCGATGGTGTAGGGGAGTGGGAGTGGATGGCCACGGTGGGGAACTGGTGTGCAGGGACAGTTTGGGGGATGGGGGAGTGGAGGGGTGTGGAAGGTCACAGTGGGGAACTGGTGTGCAGGGACAGTTTAGGTGATGGGCAAGTGGGGGGTGTCACAGTGGGAAATGGGGGGAGACACAGTGGGGAACTGGTGAGTAGGGATGGTATGGGGGAGTGGGGGTGAAGGGACACAGTGGGGAACTGGTGTGTAGGGATGGTGTGGGGGAGTGAAGGGTCACATTGGGGAACTGGTGTGTAGGGATGGCGTGGGAGAGTGGGGGTGGAGGGTCACAGTGAGGAACTGGTGTGCAGGGATGGTTTGGGGGAGCGGGGTAAAGGGTTAAGGTGGGGAACTGGTGTGTAGGGACGGTGTAGGGGAGCGGGGGTGGAGGGTCACAATGGTGAGGAACTGGTGTGTAGGGACAGTGTGGGGGAGCGGGGGTGGAGGGTCAGAGTGAGAAACTCGTGTAGGGACGGTGTGGGGGAGTGGAGGGTCACAGTGGGGAACTGGTGTGTAGGGATGGTTTGGGGGAACAGGGAGTGGGGGGGTTTCACAGTAGGGAATGGGGGGAGGCAAAGTGGGGAACTGGTGTGTAGGGACAGTGTGGGGGGGGGAGGGTCACAGTGGTGAACTGGTGTGTAGGGACAGTTTGGGGGATGGGGGAGAGGTGGGGTGTCACAGTGGGAAACTGGGGTGTAGGTTGGTGTGAGGGAGCGGGGATGAAGGGTCACAGTGGGGAATTGGGGTGTAGGACGGTTTATGGGAGCGGGGGTGGAGGGTCACTGTGGGGAACTGGTGTGTAGGGACAGTGTGGGGGAGCGGGGGTGGAGGTTCACAGCGGGGAGGAACTGGTGTGCAGGGACAGTGTGGGGGATGGGGGAGCGGGGGGTATCACAGTGGGGAAGTGGAGTGTAGGGATGGTGTGGGGGTGGAGGGTCACAGTGGGGAACTGGTGTGTAGGGACGGTTTGGGGAGAGGCGGGTTGTCACAGTGGGGAATGGGAGGAGACACAGCGGGGAACTGGTGTGTAGGGACAGTGTGGGGGAGCGGGGGTGGAGGTTCACAGCGGGGAGGAACTGGTGTGCATGGACAGTGTGGGGGAGCGGGGGTGAAGGGTCACAGTGGGGAACTGGGGTGTAGGATGTTGTGAGGGAGCGGGGGTGGAGGGTCACAGTGGGGAACTGGAGTGTAGGGACAGTGTGGGTGAGCAGGGGTGGAGGTCACAGTAGGGAGCTGGTGTGTAGGGATGGTGTGGGGGATGGGGGAGTGGGGGGGGGGTATCACAGTGGGGAACTGGGATGTAGGATGGTGTGAGGGAGCGGGGGTGGAGGGTCACAGTGGCAAACTGGTGTGTATGTAGGGACGGTGTGGGGGAGCGAGGGTGGAGGGTCACAGTGGGGAACTGGTGTGTATGTAGGGACGGTGTGGGGGAGCGAGGGTGGAGGGTCATAGTGGGAAACTGGTATGTAGGGACGGTGTGGGGGAGCGAGGGTGGAGGGTCACAGTGGGGAACTGGTGTGTAGGGATGGTGTGGGGGAGCGAGGGTGGAGGGTCACAGTGGGAAACTGGTGTGTAGGGACGGTGTGGGGGATCGAGGGTGGAGGGTCACAGTGGGGAACTGGTGTGTAGGGACGGTGTGGGGGAGCGGGGGTGAAGGGTCACAGTGGGAAACTGGTATGTAGGGACGGTGTGGGGGAGCGGGGGTGAAGGGTCACAGTGGGAAACTGGTGTGTAGGGACGGTGTGGGGGAGCGAGGGTGAAGGGTCACAGTGGGGAACTGGTGTGTAGGGACGGTGTGGGGGAGCGGGGGTGGAGGGTCACAGTGGGGAACTGGTGTGTAGGGACGGTGTGGGGGAGCGGGGGTGAAGGGTCACAGTGGGGAACTGGTGTGTAGGGACGGTGTGGGGGAGGGGGGGTGAAGGGTCACTGTGGGGAACTGGTGTGTGGGAATGGTGTGGGGGAGCGGGGGTGGAGGGTCACAGTGGGGAACTGGTGTGTAGGGACGGTGTGGGGGAGCGGGGGATAGGAAACTAATGCAGCCGTCACATCTAAGAATTAGCAAGCTGCAATATAATAAATGTTTGCTTTTTGGGTTCAGTAGCGATTCCATACGTAAGGAATGGCCGGCGATGGTGGGGGTGCGATGCACCTCATTACAGTTAACTATTTAAAACCTTTTTTTCTAGAGTTCTTCTTTAACCAATCGCCTGCCCGGCCAATTCTGACATTTCTCTCCTACATGTAACAATTATCATTTTTTTGCTAGAAAATAAATATTTTCCTATTATATATCTATTTTTAGCAGAGGCCTTAGAGAATAAATAGGTGGGTGTTGCCATTTTTTTTACGTCACGCGGTAGTTGCGCAGCAGTTTTTCAAACGCAATTTTAAAAAAAATAATACACTTTGATGAATTTTAGTGAATGCAAACACAATATACTGGCAATTGTTCTTAAAAGAAGAATGTTACACCGAGTATATAGATGCCAAATGTTTCACGTTTTAAAATTGCGCACGTTCCCAGAATGGTGACACTTTTCAGGTCTTTACAGATTAGCAGTTTAGAGCTGCACAGGATGTCTGGCGGCACAGTGATTGCTCTCGCTCTGATGTTCGGGGTGATACTTCACATGTGATCATTGTTTATACACGGTATGTATGTGGGTCCAACACATTCATTAACCTTTGTGGGGGGGCAGGGGGGGATTCAGGGTGCTTTACAATTTTTTTTTTTATTTACACGGTTTCTTTAATTTTTTTTCTTTTTGTCACTTTTATTGCTGTCACAAGGAATGTAAACATCCCCCGTGGTAAAAGCAATAGGCAGTGGCAGGTACTCTTTATGAAGAGATCTGGGGGATTCAGTCAGACCCCCGATCCCTCCTCTGGTCTCCAATGCAGCCGATCAGATGCAGATCGGTCTGATCGGCTATTTCAGTAGCCGGTAACCAGGCAGTAACCAAAGAGCCGCAACCGGATGTGATTAAATCGGTGTCGCTGCTGGTTTCTGACACCATACAGAGGGAGGTACAACCTTAGTTGCCGCTAGTTGCATCCTTTCCGGGCTCCCCGATTGTTCAGGAGAGCCTGGTAAAGGCGGCAGTGGGAGGGGGGTGGTACCCCATTCCCTCACATATAAAAGTAATACAGCAGCTGCTTGGCCGCTTGGATTACTGGTATCTGAAAGAGAATCATTGGGGCTAAAAAACAATATTGGAATCATGGTTGTAGCCTCAATAATCGCTTCCTTACAAGGCCATATAAATACGTACGGCGGTAGGGAAGCGGTTAGTATATCATTAGGCCCCCTATACAAACAATGTACTGAAAAGGAAAGCGGCGTTGTCACAGCTCGATTTTATCTGCAGGCATTCTGTTTTTATTTATTTTATGTATAAATAAAAAGATTTAATTACACTCAACGGCCACTTTATTAGGTCCACCTTGCTAGTCCCGAGTTGGACCCCTTTTTGCCTTCATTCTTCATGGTGTATATCCAACAAGGTGTTGAAAACATTCCTCAGAGATTTTGGTCCATAATGACATGATGGCATCACGTAGTTGCTGCAGATTTATTGGCTGCACGTCCATGATGGGAATCTCCCGTTCCACCACATCCCAAAGGTGCTCTATTGGATGGAGATCTGGTGACTGTGGAGACCATCGGAGTACAGTGATCTCATTGTCACATTCAAGAAACCAGTTGGAGATGATCATAGCTTTGTGACATGGAGCATTATCCTGCTGGAAGGAGCCATCAGAAGATGGGGACACTGGAGTCATGAAGGGATGGACATGGTCTGCAACAATACTCAGGTAGGCCGTGGTGTTTAAACAATGCTCAATTGGTACTAAGGGGTCCAAAGTGTGCCAAGAAAATCTCCCCCACACCATGACACCACCACCAGCCTAAACCGTTGATACAAGGCAGGATGGATACCCCACACCATGACACCACCACCACCAGCCTGAACCGTTGATACAAGGCAGGATGGATCCACACACCATGACACCACCACCATCAGCCTGAACCATTGATACAAGGCAGGATGGATCCACCACACCATGACACCACCACCAGCCTGAACCATTGATACAAGGCAGGATGGATCCACCACACCATGACACCACCACCACCAGTCTGAACCATTGATACAAGACAGGATGGATCCACCACACCATGACACCACCACCCCCAGCCTGAACCGTTGGTACAAGGCAGGATGGATCCCCCACACCATGACACCACCAGCCTGAACCATTGATACAAGGCAGGATGGATCCCCCACACCATGACACCACCAGCCTGAACCATTGATACAAGGCAGGATGGATCCATGATTTCATGTTGTTTCTGCCAAATTCTGACCCTACCATCTGAATGTTGCAGCTGAAATCCAGACTCATCAGACCAGGCAATGTTTTTTCCAATCTTCTATTGTCCAATTTTGGTGATCCTGTGCGAATTGTAGCCTCCGTTTCCTGTTCTTAGCTGACAGGAGTGGCACCCGGTGTGGTCTTCTCCTGCTGTAACCCAACTGCTTTAAGGTTGGATGTGTTGTGCGTTCAGAGATGGTATTCTGCATACCTTGGTTGTAACGATGCTAAAAACAAAATCCCATCAGATCTTCATATAGACATATCCAATTAGGGCTCTTGCACACAGACACATAAAAAGCCACATTTTTAGGAATTCAGGCTTTTTTCCCACTAGGCTAAATGCTGCCTAATGTGTTTATTGGGCCTGAACCCACAGATGTGTAATCCTGAGCTGTGTATAGATCTGAATAAAAATATATACAGTATATATAAAAATCTGCATTGCTGGTCGGTATTTTACATACATACTGTATGGTTATATAGGTGCAAAAACACTATATTGCCCCAAGTATTGGGCCGCCGGCCTTTCCACGCACATGACCTTTAATGGCCCCCCAGTCTTAGTCCGTAGGGTTCAATATTGAGTTGGGCCTGCCCTTTCCACACACACGACCTTTAATGACCCCCCAGTCTTAGTCTGTAGGGTTCAATATTGAGTTGGCCCCGCCCTTTCCACACACTTGACCTTTAATGGCCCCCCAGTCTTAGTCCGTAGGGTTCAATATTGAGTTGGCCCCGCCCTTTCCACACACTTGACCTTTAATGGCCCCCCAGTCTTAGTCCGTAGGGTTCAATATTGAGTTGGCCCCGCCCTTTGCAGCTATAACAGCTTCAACTCTTCTGGGAAGGCCGTCCACAAGGTTTAGGAGGGTGTCTATGGGAAGGTTGGACCATTCTTCCAGAAGCACATTTGTCAGGTCAGGCACTGATGTTGGGGGAGGGGGCCTGGCTCGCAGTCTCCGCTCTAATTCATCCCAAAGGTGTTCTATGGGGTTGAGGTCAGGACTCTGTGCAGGACAGTCAAGTTCCTCCATCCCAAACTGGCTCCTCCATGTCTTTATGGACCTTGCTTTGTGCACTGGTGGGCAGTCATGTTGGGACAGGAAGGGGCCATCCTCAAACTCCTCCCACAAAGTTTGGGGCATGAAATTGTCCAAAATGTTTTGGTATGCTGACGCCTTAAGAGTTCCCTTCACTGGAACTAGGGGGCCAAGCCCAACCCATGAAAATCAACCCCACACCATAATCCCCCCTCCACCAAACTTTACACTTGGCACAATGCAGTCAGGCAAGTACCGTTCTCCTGGCAACTGCCAAACCCAGACATGTCCATCGGATTACCAGAGAGAGAAGCGTGATTGGTCACTCCAGAGAGGGAAAATGTCACCAGCACACCAAGGATCACCAATATGGGTCCAAACGTTTTAATGAACGATCACATAGTTGCAGCAAGGCAATGTTTCGGAGACTCACAGGACCCCTTCATCCGACATGCCTGATGAAGGGATCCTGCGAGACTCTGAAACATTGCCTTGCTGCAACTATGTGATCATTTATTAAAACTTTTGGACCCATATTGGTGATCCTCAGTGTGCTGTTGACATTCTCCCTTGCTGATTCTGTTCGGTTCCAGGCGACGGTCAAGGCACTTGCATTCTGGTCACTCCAGAGAACGCGTCTCCACTGCTCTAGAGTCCAGTGGCGGCGTGCTTTACACCACGGCATCCGACACTTTGCATTGCACTTGGTGATGGAAGGCTTGGATGCAGCTGCTCGGCCAGGGAAACCCATTCCATGAAGCTCTCTACGCACTGTTGTTGGGCTCATCTGAAGGCCACACCAAGTTTGGAGGTCTTTAGCTATTGACTCTGCAGACAGTTGGCGACTTCTGCGCACTGTGCGCTTCAGCATGCGCTGACCCCGCACTGTCATGTGACGTGGCCTACCACTTGGTGGCTGAGTGGCTGTTGTTCCCAGTTGCTTCCACTTTGTTATAATCCCACTAACAGTTGAGCGTGGAATATTTAGTAGCCAGGAAATGTCACGGATGGACTTATTGCCCAGGTGGCCACCTATCACGGGACCACGCTTGGAGTCACTGAGCTCCTGAGAGCGACCCATTCTTTCACCAATGTTTGTAGAAGCCGTCTGCATGCCTAGGGGCGTGATTGTATACACCTGTGTCCAAGGAGGGGATTGGAACACATTAATCCAATGATTGGGAGGGCGGGGACAATAATTTTGGCAATATAGTGTACAAGCTACAAGATTATTTATGTGTGTATGCATGAAAACTATACAGCCCATCCTTGTGTTTTTATGCAGGAATTTCCTAAACTGATGCTCATACATCAGTACTGTGTGCAAGGACTGTCAGGACCAAGGTCTGAACTTGCAACCTCCGCTGTGTCTAAGGATGTCTCTTCTTGCTGAGCCACCTGGGATTGCCCGATTGTCAATTATTAATGTGTAATAAAGCATAATTTTTGGAAATTTTTCTGAGTATCGCATTCTGTCCATAGTGTAGCTGCTTTCTTGTGAATCTCTTTTCACAAATTTCTTTGTTGGTCTGCATATTTTTTGGCTACTGGATGGAAGCCATATATTGGGTCAGTGGTTCTTAACCTGGGTTCGATCGAACCCCAGGGGTTCGGTGAGTCAGTCTCGCGGGTTCGGCAGAGGTGAAGACCCACACCCGACTCATATGATTTGTGATGACATGCCCCGCTTGTCCATCATTGGCTGCAGGTGGTCACGCAACATCGCTTAGCCCAGTGGTCGGCAAGCCGCGGCTCTTTACACGCTTTAATGCGGCTCTTGTGTGCCGGGCGCCCGCTCCCCTCCCTCCTCTCGGGCGGCAGGGACTCTGCAGCATGATCCAAAAAAAAAAACAGCCAGGGCAGCACGGCGAGAGGAACACGCGGAGCAAAGGTAAGTGAATTGACACAGGGGGGACTTGGCTTACTACTTGCTACTTACTTACTACTACTATATGGGGGATGAATTACTATATGGGGGATGAATTACTATATGGGGGATGAATTACTATATGGGGGATGAATTACTATATGGGGGATGAATTACTATGGGGGATGAATTACTATAGGGGGATGAATTACTATAGGGGGATGAATTACTATAGGGGGATGAATTACTATATGGGGGATGAATTACTATATGGGGGATGAATTACTATGGGGGATGAATTACTATATGGGGGGATGAATTACTATAGGGGGGATGAATTACTATATGAGGGATGAATTAATATGGGGGATGAATTACTATGGGGGATGAATTACTATAGGGGGATGAATTACTATAGGGGGATGAATTACTATAGGGGGATGAATTACTATGGGGGATGAATTACTATATGGGGGATGAATTAATATGGGGGATGAATTACTATATGGGGGATGAATTACTATATGAGGGATGAATTAATATGGGGGATGAATTACTATATGGGGGATGAATTACTATGGGGGATGAATTACTATGGGGGATGAATTACTATGGGGGATGAATTACTATGGGGGATGAATTACTATGGGGGATGAATTACTATGGGGGATGAATTACTATAGGGGGATGAATTACTATGGGGAATGAATTACTATATGGGGGATGAATTACTATAGGGGGGATGAATTACTATGGGGGATGAATTACTATGGGGGATGAATTACTATAGGGGGATGAATTACTATGGGGAATGAATTACTATATGGGGGATGAATTACTATAGGGGGGATGAATTACTATGGGGGATGAATTACTATGGGGGATGAATTACTATATGGGGGATGCTGGACATTTCGAGGATGCTGGACATAAAGACGAAGAAAGGAACAGACTTTGTTGCGAAAATGACATGAGAGTGGCACTTGCCAAGGTAATGCCGCGCATTTCTGAACTGGCCTCTGAAAGACAACAGCAGAAGTCACACTGATTTGCGGTAAATATTAATTATTTTGTTTTTGTGTGAAAATCATGTTTTAATGGTTTTGTTCTTTGTTCTTAATGGTTTTGTTCATTTTGTGCACCTATGTATAAATATATACCTATGTTTTGAATTTTAAAAATCATATTTTATTTTTCCAATTAAGAAGGGTTCGGTGAATGCGCATATGAAACTGGTGGGGTTCAGTACCTCCAAAAAGGTTAAGAACCACTGTATTGGGTGATACAGTAATTTATATTTGAACCTCTAAACCTATTTTTTACATGCTGGACAGTTCCCTGTTTGATCATTTGGACAACCTTGCCTTGTGTTTTTTTTTTCTCTCAAATTTTGAACTCTTTGTTCCTTTCATGACTTTCCTATTTAAGCCACACCTTTGCACTTTCTGTTTGAATGGTTATTGTGCTCTCTCCAGCCGATATCTCGTTCTTGTCACTCCTGCTGCTGTCCAAACCTTTGTGACCTCTCATTATCCACCTTCGGCTTGTTTACTGACTGCACTTCTGCCTGGTCCCTACCGGCTTTATCTGCTACTGGACTCCGGCTTTCTCCCCTCCCGGTGGGGCGATCCTGAGGATCAGTAAAACAGAAGAAGACACAGCGCCTCTAAGTGTGGACTATTACAATTTATTGGTAAAAACAAGGTTAAATACACTCACATTTCCAGAGTGAAATAAAGGCTCATATGTAGAGTGGGTGGCAGGGCCATCCGGATGTCACGCTCAGCGCTGGGACTCGGCAGATGTACAGGAGGTGTGGAACAGGGAAGATGGCAGGCACCATTATCCCAAGAAGCCGAGATGGAACGCTTTACAATCCTGAGGACCATCCTGGTCCTATCACGCAGCAAAACTCATCTCCACCATCAAGAGCTCTGGTGAATACCGGTTAGTGCTTAGATGCCACACCTCGGGTGACCCCCCCATCATCCACAAGGGTGGCCTGCTTGTATACCTATCCTGCTGGGGGGAGCCTGTCTACTGCTATAGCTACTGGTCTCCAAGCCTGACCCCCGACCATGACAAGAACCCTAACACAATGTCCACTTCTTTCTTCCACCTGCGGAAAAACTCCACCCGATTAATGTGCACACCTCCACATTCACATTAACGTGCACACCTCCGCATTCACATTAACGTGCACACCTCCGCATTCACATTAACGTGCACACCTCCACATTCACATTAACGTGCACACCTCCACATTCACATTAACGTGCACACCTCCGCATTCACATTAACGTGCACACCTCCGCATTCACATTAACGTGCACACCTCCGCATTCACATTAACGTGCACACCTCCACATTCACATTAACGTGCACACCTCCACATTAACGTGCACACCTCCGCATTCACGTTAACGTGCACACCTCCACATTCACATTGACGTGCACACCTCCACATTCACATTGACGTGCACACCTCCACATTCACATTGACGTGCACACCTCCACATTCACATTGACGTGCACACCTCCACATTCACATTGACGTGCACACCTCCACATTCACATTGACGTGCACACCTCCACATTCACATTGACGTGCACACCTCCACATTCACATTGACGTGCACACCTCCACATTCACATTGACGTGCACACCTCCACATTCACATTAACGTGCACACCTCCACATTCACATTAACGTGCACACCTCCACATTCACATTGACGTGCACACCTCCACATTCACATTGACGTGCACACCTCCACATTCACATTGACGTGCACACCTCCACATTCACATTAACGTGCACACCTCCACATTCACATTAACGTGCACACCTCCACATTCACATTAACGTGCACACCTCCACATTCACATTAACGTGCACACCTCCACATTCACATTGATGTGCACACCTCCATTGGAAATGTACTCACCCTCTCATTCAGCCTCTCTTTCTCAAGATAGGTATAAAGCACGTGTAAAGCACATGTCAGATCAATGATGATCCTCTGGCTGCAGACTTCCACTGGTAGCCTCTCAAGGTCCATGAATTGATTGGATGACAGACACAATAGAGTAGAAATGCACTCAGGGTCATATCGTTTTAAACGTATTATTTGAAAGCAAGAACACACTTACTAAAATGTATGCCAAGTACAATCTACATCAGCACTGTCCCAGTTCCCTGCCAGAGTTCCGTAATCGACCGATACCTAGGTACTGCTCTTAGTTTTCCCCCAGAGCAGGGATCTCCACTCACTGTTAGTTGTTGCCTGAACTCCGCCCCAATGTGTTTCGTCATAGAATTACTTTGTTATTATTACTACAACAGTGTCAAGGTCCTACCTTTCCTCAGAGCTTGTGTTGCTCCATGTGCTGGCATCCATCTTAAGTTTCTGCAAAGCATGGTGGGAGCCTTTATGCTTTCAGGCTTCTGTGGCTCCTCCTCCAGAAGGGTGTGGCTGATCACATTTAAGCCGGCTGTCTGCAGTTGCTCTTTGCATTCGTGTCCTGTATGTTTCCTTGGTGCAAGCTCTTGTTCTGTTCTCGTTGCTCTCCTGGTAACCGACTCGGCTTGGGCAAGACTATTCGCTGCTTTAACCCTTTACCTGACCTCCCGTTGCTGAACCCGTGACCTGAGTATTCTTTGCCTAACGTCTAGTACTGTCAGCTCCGTTGTTATAGACCCGGCCTGTCTGACTACGCTACACGTGTTCCCATCTAGCTCCCACCAGCTGTACGCCATTGGCGGCAGTCGTTACCACAGCTGGGGTTACTCAGGGGTCGCGACCTGGTCTCAGGCTGCGTCAAGTCCATCCCCACCATCAGGGGCCCTGGTGAAGGGTAGCCTGGGGCTTAGACTCCGCGCCCTGAGGGACTCTGGTCTGGGGGTAGTGGCTGTCGGCAGTCGCTGCGTGACCTTACCATAGGCCTGCCTGCCCATTCCATCGTTCCTGCCCTGACAACCAGGTACTTATATAGGGATAAATATATATATATAATAAGTAGACAATAAAAATATGCAGCGCTCAATGCCAAAATTAAACATAAATAAATACATAGGATAAGTAGGTTCAATGGTTATACCTCAAATTTGATGCAGAACTTGTAGGTTAACACAGCATGTAGATCATACAGGGTAAGCGTGACTTATGTGATGCATCAGCAGACGATAAACTAGAATACTCGTGACTCATGTGGTGATTATACTGAGTATAGGTTGCACTAACCAGATGCATCAGCAGATGAAGCATGGAGTAATTAAGACCTACTCCTAGTGCTCTGGATATAGGCCACTGGATAGGTGGTTGTCATCTTATATCTTGCCACTAGATGTCATATCTCCCAGGCCAAAAGGGTTCCAGGGATATCAACATCAGCCAATAGAGGTATTATCCAAATCATCGGACAGCAGATGGTCAGGATTTGATGAACACCTTCGAAAAGCCCGGGCTCCCTCAATAAAAAAGAGCCCCATGCCAGAAGCTTTGATAGTGTAGTAGGTTTATTGATGCAGTAAACAGAAAAAATGAAAATACACTTACAGTTTTGAATTAGATTACCGACGGCTGTCCAGCAATGGCCGTGCGGTATGTCAAGATATCTGGGGGGCACCTCCCTGACGCGTTTCGTGTAATGTACACGTTTTCAAACTGTAAGTGTATTTTCATTTTTTCCGTTTACTGCGTCAATAAACCTACTACACTATCAAAGCTTCTGGCCTGGGGCTCTTTTTTATTGAGGGAGCCCGGGCTTTTCGAAGGTGTTCATCAAATCCTGCCCATCTGCTGTCTGATGATTTGGATAATACCTCTATTGGCTGATGTTGATATCCGTGGAACGCTGTCCTTTTGGCCTGGGAGATGTGACATCTAGTGGCAAGATATAAGATGACAACCACCTTTCCAGTGGCCTATATCCAGAGCACTAGGAATAGGTCTTAATTACTCCATGCTTCATCTGCTGATGCATCTGGTTAGTGCAGTGTTTCTCAATTCCAGTCCTCATGGACCCCCAACAGGTCATGTTTTCAGGATTTCCATTATTTTGCACAGGTGATATGATCAGTTTCACTGCCTTAGTAATTACCACAGCTGTTTCATCTGAGGGAAATCCTGAAAACATGACCTGTTGGGGGTCCATGAGGACTGGAGTTGAGAAACACTGGGTTAGTGCAACCTAAACTCAGTATAATCACCACAAGAGTCACGAGTATTCTAGTTTATCGTCTGCTGATGCATCACAGAAGTCACGTTTACCCTGTATGATCTACATGCTGTGTTAACCTACAAGTTCTGCATCAAATTTGAGGT